>NC_134782.1:8999009-9004009 GCF_046742065.1 Oratosquilla oratoria
GAAACACTTGAGTAATCTTGATGTCAGAAAATCCCATGGACCAGATGAAGTAGCAAGCTGGATTTTGAAAGAATGCAGGCATGAACTGGCAGACAAAATACATAGTATAATAAACAGTTCATTGAAAGAAGGAAAAGTTCCAAAAGATTTGAAAAAAGCAAATATAGTACCTATATATAAAGGGGAAATAAAGAAGACCCAACTAACTATAGACCAGTCTCTCTAACAAGTACAATAGCAAAAATTTGTGAAAGAATGATCAAAAGTAGATGGGTAAGGTATTTAGAAAAAAACAACGTGCTAAATCCAAGGCAATTTGGATTCAGACAAGGACGATCATGTGTCACAAACTTAATGTGTTTCTATTCAAGGCTAATAGATATAATACAAGAAAGAGATGGATGGGCTGATTGTGCATTTCTAGACCTAAAAAAAGCTTTTGACAAAGTACCACATAAGAAGTTGCTTAAGAAATTAGACACTACAGGAGGAATGCAGGGCAAACTGCTTAAATGAATGGAAGACTTTTTGCAAGAAAGGAAAATGAGAGTAGTGATAAGAGACAAACACTCTAATTGGGATAAAGTAATAAGCGGTGTTCCACTAGGAACAGTTCTGGCCCCAATAATGTTTGCTATATATATTAATGATATGGATGAAGGAATTGAAAGTTATATGAGCTTCTTTGCGGATGATACAAAACTGTTGAAAAAAGTGAACACTGAAGAAGATTGAGTCACTATAGAGTGATCTCGATAAAGTATGGGAATGGAGTAGGAAGTGGGAGATGGAGTTCAATACTAAGAAGTGTAGTATAATGGAATTTGGAAGAAGCAAAAAAAAAAAAAGAATAGTAGGATCATATAAATTGGGAGAAGAAGGAATAAAAAAGTAGAAAATGAGAAGGACCTGGAAGTCATTATTATGAATAATATGTCACCTGAGAAACATATAAACAAGATTTTTGGAGAAACTTATAATCTAATAAGAACAATCAAAGTGGCATTTACATACCTGGATGAAGAAATGGTGAAGAAAATACTAATCACTTTGATAAGACCAAGATTGGAATATGCAGCGACGATGTGGTCACCAAGTACAAAAAAAAAAAAATGTGTAACAAAACTAGAAAGATACAAAGAGCAATTACAAAATTGGCACCAACACTCTCAAAACTAGCATATTAAGAGAGACTAGCAAAACTTGAACTACAGACACTAGAGCAAAGAAGAGAGAGAGGAGATTTGATAACTATTTATAGAATAATGAAAGGCATAGAAACTATTGATAGAGAAGATCTAATAAAATGGGATGATAGAAATACAAGAGGACACGGAAAGAAAATCAAGAAAGTTATAGAAGAGATCTGAAAAAGGACAGCTTTCCTCACAGAGTAATAGATATTTGGAACAAGTTAGATGAGAAAGTGGTGTGTGCAAAAACGATACATGAATTTAAAAACAGTTTAGATAAAATGAGATATGAAGACGGAACATCACGAGCATAGCTCCCCTTCCCGTAAAATACAACTAAGTAAATACACACACACACACACACACACACACACACTCACTCACTCACTCACTCACTCACTCACTCACTCACTCACTCACTCACTCACTCTCACTCACTCACTCACTCACTCACTCACTCACTCACTCACTCACTCACTCACTCACTCACACACACACACACACACACACACACACACACACACACACACACACAGGCACGCATAACACACGCACGCATAACACACGCACGCATAACACACGCACGCATAAACACACACGCATAAACACACACACGCATAAACACACACGCATAAACACACACACGCATAAACACACACGCATAAACACACACACGCATAAACACACACACGCATAAACACACACGCATAAACACACGCATAAACACACACAAGCATAAATACACATACACATACACAGACGCATTCACACACACACACACACACACACACACACACACACACACACACACACACACACACACACACACACACACACACACACACACACACACTGAAGAACCTAGGAAATGACGGGGGCAGACACCCTCTAATGGAGATCAAAAGTCAAGACTGACGGACGGACGAATGGAATTCGGAGCAACAGGTGCCACTTCCACCGCCAGGCAGGGCAGTGGAGCGTCTCCTTGCGTCCGTCATTTGATATGAAGCGGCTGCATGGGAGTGCACCTGCAGGAAGGAGGGAAGAAGAGTGAAGTGGAAAACAAAAGGAGCAAAACGAAAGAGTAAGAAGAGAGAAATGAAAGATATAGGGAGAATGTAGACATGTAGATAAGCAGAAACCAACAGAAAGGTTAGGTAGAAAGATAAAAAGAAACAGATAAACAAAGAAAAAGAGAGAAAATGTAAATACAGGGACAGATGGGCAGGGAAAGAAGAAGAGAAGAGGAGGACGAGAAAAACGAAGACACGATACTATACACGACAAGTGGGACTCTGTATTATTGCTCCATCGCGATGGAGGGCGGGGGGGGGGATGTCAAGTACCATCACACGATGCCTTCCACCCCATTCCCTTCTCCCACCGCATGTGTGTGGGAATGTGTGTGTATTTACCTAGTTGTATTTACCTAGTTGTATTTTACGGGAAGGGGAGCTATGCTCGTGAGGTCCCGTCTTCATATCTCATTTTATCTAAACTATTTTTAAATTCATGTATTGTTTTTTGCACACACCACTTTCTCATCTAACTTGTTCCAACTGTCTATTGCTCTGTGAGGAAAGCTGTTCTTTTTCAAATCTCTTCTATAGTTGTCTTTTTTTATTTTCTTTCCGTGTCCTCTTGTATTTCTGTCATCCCATTTTATCAGATTCTCTCTATCAGTAATTTCTATGCCTTTCATGATTCTGTAAATAGCTATCAAATCTCCTCTCTCTCTTCTTTGCTCTAGTGTCTGTAGTTTAAGTTTTTGTAGTCTCTCTTCATATGATAGTTTTGAGAGTGTTGGTGCCAGTTTAGTAATTGCTCTTTGTATTCTTTCAAGTTTTTTTATACATTTTTTTGTACTTGGTGACCATATCGTTGCTGCATATTCCAATCTTGGTCTTATCAGGGTGACTAGGATTTTCCTCACCATTTCTTCATCCAGGTATGTAAATGCCACTTTGATTGTTCTTATTAAATTATAAGTTTCTCCAAAAATCTTATTTATATGTTTCTCAGGTGACATATTATTCATAACAATGACTCCCAGGTCCCTCTCATTTTCTACTCTTTTTATTCCTTCTTCTCCCAAATTATATGATCCTGTTATTCTGTTTTTGCTTTTTCCAAATTCCATTATACTACACTTTTTTGTATTGAACTCCATCTCCCACTTCCTACTCCATTCTTGTACTTTATTTAGATCTCTCTGTAGTGATTCACAATCTTCTTCAGTTTTCACTCTTTTCAGTAATTTTGCATCATCTGCAAAGAAGCTCATATAGCTTTCAATTCCTTCATCCATATCATTAATATATATAGCAAACATTATTGGGGCCAGAACTGTTCCCTGCGGGACACCGCTTATTACTTCATTCCATTTTGAGTGCTGATCTCTTATCACTACTCGCATTTTTCTTTCTTGCAAAAAGTCTTCCATCCAATTTAGCAATTTACCTTGTATTCCTCCTTCATATTCTAATTTCTTAAGCAACTTCTTATGTGGTACTTTGTCAAAAGCTTTTTTTAGGTCTAGAAATGCACAATCAGCCCATCCATCTCTTTCTTGTATTATATCTATTAGCCTTGAATAGAAACATATTAAATTGGTGACGCATGATCGTCCTTGTCTGAATCCAAATTGCCTTGGATTTAGTACGTTGTTTTTTTCCAAGTATTTTACCCATCTACTTTTGATAATTCTTTCACATATTTTTGCTATTGTACTTGTTAGAGAGACTGGTCTATAGTTGGTAGGTTCTTCTTTATTTCCTCCTTTATATATAGGTACTATATTTGCTTTTTTCCAATCTTCTGGAACTTTTCCTTCTTTTAAGGAACTGCTTATTATGCTATGTATTTTGTCTGCCAGTTCATTCCTACATTCTTTCAGAATCCAGTTTGCTATTTCATCTGGCCCATGCGATTTTCTGACATCAAAATTACCCAAGTGTGTCAATATTTCATTCTTCGTTACTTCTATTTCTTCCATAGGGGGGACTTTTTCCTTCCACTCAATCTCTTCAGGTTGTATATTTTCCCTTGTAAACACTGATTTAAAATGTTTGTTCATAATTTCTGCCATTTCCATTTCCTCAGTGTATTCAACTCCCCCTTGTCTTAATTTCTCCAAGTCTTGTTTGTTTTTCAGTTTATTGTTTACAAATCTGTAGAATAGTTTTGGTTGATCTTTACACTTTTCTATAACATCTTTTTCATATTTTCTTTTTTCCTCTCTGCACTTTTGTACATATTCATTTCTATAACCAGTATATATTTTCCATTTTTCAGGTCTTCTGTCTTTTTTCCATCCGGTCCAGGCTTTGTCTCTTTTGTCTTTTAACTCCCTACAACTTTTGTTGTGTACCAGCATTTTACATATTCTTTTTCTTGTTTTTGTCTTGGGACATACTTTTCCACTCCTTCTTTGTAAATTTTTGTCAAAATATTCCATTTCTCTTCCACTGATGTTTCTTCTTTGTATATTTCTTCCCAGTTTTCTTGTTGGAAGAATTCTCTTATCTTATCAAAGTTTGTTTTTTCATACATCATTCTTCCTTTTCTATATTGTTCATTTCTTTTCATATATTTTTCTTCATTAAGTTCCAGTTCAATCAATATGTGGTCACTTTTACCTATTGGTGTTTTATATTCAATCTTGTCCACTATTCTAGGTTCAGATGTAATTATTAAGTCTAGCCTCGATGGTTCTTCTTCATTTCTATACCTAGTGTTCTCTTGTATCCATTGTGTCATTGAATGGTCAGTAATCATCTCAAGTAGAGCATTTCCCCATGAGTCATC
>NC_134782.1:9009009-9044009 GCF_046742065.1 Oratosquilla oratoria
TCTCTTCTGTCTCAAATGTGAATTTTATAGAAGGAACCAAACTATGTAACTTTAACACAAACTCATCCACAGGTTTATCATAAGGCCAAATGCACAATATGTCGTCAACGTATCTGTACCGTATTACATTAGATGGCAAAATATTAGGCAATAAATCTCTTTCAAAAAACTCCATGTATAAATGACTCGGACCTTTGCCTTAGCGACCGCTTATTATGAAGCAAAGACGATTGCTTTGAGCCAGCCAGACCGTACAAAAGGAACGACCCGATCTACAAACTGGTAGTTCCCCGGCGGCACTTGGCTAGCTCAATCTCTGTTCTAATTTCACCAAGTCTTTATTATGGCGAGCCATCCGAAAAGTTGTGTGTCATTGTGACAAATGGAAATAAGCTCCACCGCAAGGAGCCGCCGGGGAACTACCAGGTCGTAGTCCATGTCGTTCCTTTTGTACGATCTGGCTGGCTCAAAGCTATCGTCTTTGCTTCATAATAAGCAGTCGCTTATATATATGTTTATATATATATATATGTATATATATATGTATATACACACAAGTACATGCAAACACTAACGTGTATAGATGTGTACGTCCGCACAAACGCGTGATAAAGTTTCCATCTAGGCAGGTTCCAAGCTAAATCAAACCAAGCCAAGCCAATCCATGCAAATTCATGAGGCATAAAACATCTCGTCTTGGTTTCGGCTTTCACGCTCGGGTACGCTCACTGTTGCGTAGCGGGTAACGATCGAAAGAAAGAACGATGGAACGAACGAACTAACGAATGAACGGCGATTAGTGAAAGTACCCCACGTTCGTAGCACGGGTGTGTAGGTGGGCGTGGGTCCAGGCGTGGGCTGTGTTGGGGTGAGGGCAAGGTCTGCTCGGGAGCGTGGTACTCGACCGACATGCAGGTTGCACGGTGGCCTCTTTCCTCAAAGTGCGCTGCTGATGATCAATACCTCAACCCTTCCTTGGGTCGGATCGTGTTATTTCATATCATACACACACACACACACACACACACACACACACACACACACACACACACACACACACACACACACACACACACACACACACACACACACACACACACACACACACACACACACACACACACACACACACACACACACACACACACACACACACACACACACACACACACACACACACACACACACACACACACACACACACACACACACACACACACACACTCGCTCACTCACTCACTCACTCACTCTCTATATCTATCTCTGTCTCTCTATCTCTCTATCTCTCTCTCTCTATCTCTCTATCTCTATCTCTCTTACTTTCCTAACCCGGGGCCTATAGTACCTGCTGCTGCTACATCGCGCGCAGCTCCTGCACGGCACAGAGTCTGGCCCGCCGGCAGACGCCTCGCCATGTACGAACGGATGAAGGAAATAATAAAAGGAGGGATTAGGGTGGGTGAGAGAGGGGACGAACGAGAAAAAAAGAGACTGATCGGTAGATGGACTGAAGGAATAATTGGCTGACGGTCTGGCGGACTGACAGATGGACTGACGGAATGACGAACTGATGGACTGACTGACGGAATGACGAACTGTTGAACTGACTGACGGAATAATGCATGGATAGACTGACTGAAGGTTGGAATGCCCATCGCGCTTCACCCACGAAGACCATCACTGCCACCGACAGTCGCCACTGAAGTTATCGTCAATTCTTGCGGGTGACTGAACAAAGCAGGGCGGATGGTGGCTTGGTTAGTTGGTGGTATGATACGGGGCGGAGCGCTCCGGCCCAAGAGAAAACAAGAGAACAAAGAGAACGTTGGAAGAGGAAAATAGGGCGTAGCAGTGGCTGCATTGTGATTCAGTATGATGCCAAACTGCCGCCAATGCAGAGGGGAAGGGGCGACGGCGACGGGAGAGATTTGGCGAAGTAGGCGGGGCTGTCTGCTAGCGGACTCCATGATGTGGCACACGGTGAAACAGTTGCGTTTGGTACAATCAGTGAAAGTACACCAACGAAGAAAGTACGGCATTATTCTCATAGTGACGGACAGTTCACGTCGACAGCATTTGGAAAAGAATTTTCGAATTGCCTCTCGCTTCCCTCTCTGCTTCTTTCCTTCTCCGTTCCATCCCTCCTTCTCTCTTTCCCTTTCCCGGATAATGCCATTGTGCAAGGTCACCAAAGTTTTTTCACAGTGGTCCAGATAATTGAGAGAACGATGTTCACGAGCCGCATAACCTATTTGGTTTAAGTGAGTGAATACACAATTAAATAAATGAACAAGTAAAATAGATGAAGAGAACCAACATGTCTATTTACACAAAAGTTTTAGAAAAAAAAGTACAGTACGGCGGGGGGTCGGGTGAACTGACCTCGCGGGCTGCATCCGGCCAACGGGCCATATTTTGGTTACCTGTGAGTTGGACCCGGCCCGCGGGCCCTATTTTGGTGATCCCTGCCATAGTTGTTTGGGTCAGACCAGGGAGCAAAGATTTGGGGTCGGGAAGAATGGTAGGGCGGATGAAAGGGTGGGTAATTAGACTTGGTGAATTCAAGGTTATCCTCCACTGCTGTTCCTCGTTTGCTCTCCCACACACACGTGAAGAACCAGAGGAAAAACAAAATGTGTCGAGTTTCATTTTGTATTTGGGTGTGACACATCGCCGCTTACTGCAGGCCGACGGCCGAAACAGATAAGAGGCAGAGTGCGCTTTTTTCATATTTTTCTTCTTTATATTGTTCATCTTCTTATTCATTCTCCTCATTTTTCTCTTGTTCATTTTTTCTTATTTTTTGGTTCTTGCTTTCTTCATCTGCGTTTTCTTATTTTTCTTTTTCTTCGTTTTCTTATCCTTTTTTCCTTTTTCTTTTTTTCGTTTTCTTATTCTTTTTTCCTTTTTCTTTTTTCGTTTTCTTATTTTTTCGTTTTTCTTTTTTCTTTTTCTTTTTCTTTTTTCTTTTTATTTATTTACTTTTTTCTTCTTGTTCTTCTTTCTCTTATTCTTCTTGTTCCTGTTCTTTTTCTTCCTAATCTTCGTCCTCTTCTTTTTTTTTGTTCTTTTCCTTCTTCCTCTTCCACTTTTTTCTTCATTTTTCTTCTGTTTTCTTACTTTCATTATTTGCCTAACACAGGAGATGGCGACTATTACCTCCCATCTCCCTATCCTCGACTGCTTCCGTCTCGTGTCCACAGAGAATATCCGTTGATCTCGAAAATACTTCGCGTTATGGAGGGATCATGGACTGTATGATTGACTGTGACTGACTGGTCCGCCCTACCCTATACACACACACGCACACCAGGTCGTGTCCATTCATTCATTGAAGTTATGCCGTATGGAAATGCTGCCTGTACAAAGTCAAAGTGCATGTGTACTTTGTGTATGAGGAAGCAGAAAAAGATGGAGAACAGGAGGAGGAGGAGGATGAATGTTATCATCATTATCATAACAACCATTATCAGCCACGAGGAGTCGGGGGGGGGGGAGCATTTGCTCTCTCCACAGACTCCCCCACTAGATCTCTCCCTTTCTTCAATATATACATACATCCAGTGCCGTACTTGATTGCGTTGCGTGCCTCACCTGCATGAATAATGCAGCGCTTCGTACGGGACTGTGATGAATCTGCACTGTTTTTCATGCCTGCGGTCTTCACTGCAAATAATGATCACTTCGTCACGTCTGGCAGTGTCGAGGACTTGGACTGAGACAGCAGAGAAGCATAAACGAGAGATGTAGATTTTCTTCTGCCGTCGATTTGGCGAGTAGGTACATTTCCTTTTGGTCGGTGCGATTATTAGCCTACTACCACAGCCAATGGCGGCTGACTCGCCTCCTACTATCTGGCATCATATTTGGGTAAACGTGTTGGTAGGTTCGGTTAAAATTATCAGCCTCGTACTTTGCAGCTCGAAGTAGAACAGCCCCATTCAAAAACTAAGAATTAGTACTCTAGACAATCATTTGGAGATCATTGAACCATGAACGATCATCGTTGAGCTATAATCGCAACGAGAAAAACGTACATTTAGGCCCCTTCGTCAGTGAGGCGAACCTCTCACCTGTGCGAGTCCCATTTTCATCTATCCTCATGCCAGATGGCCAGTACTGTAACACGTTTCAAATGTGAGTATTCAGGAGTCTTGCAGCCTCTCCCTATTCCCATTTGTCTGCAAAGTGGGCCGTGTCAAGGTTGCCCCCGTCCGGTCTTGCTCCTGATGGGAGGTGAACTGTGGTTCGTCTACTTGTGTGCTCGCGTGTGGCGACGGCGGCACAGAGTTGAGGTCCAGTACACGAGTGCCGTGGCGTATATGCTACATTCACTGATTTTTTTTATTTTTTTATTTGCTACTTGACGGTTGTCCTTCCTCTCCAAAAATAAACAGACTACGTGGTTGCAGATGACTGACAACACCTACTTGACCTGGCTGGACTGTCGGAGTGCATCGGGCGAAGTTAACCATTTTTGCCGGAGCAGAGCGCTTTCGTGTATTATATAGTCAGTGCAAAAATAAATGCTAAGAAAGTACAAACAAGCATAATATAATGGTGGAAAAAGGAACATAGTTATTAGGAAGGGTTCATATGATCACCGCCATGTCCCACCATTGACATGAACCCATTCTAGTTTCCACGTTCCTTTTTCTAATATTACATTATGCTTCTTTGTACTCTGTGTATTTCTGCACTGACGATGTAATGCACGAAAGCGCTCTGCTCCGGTTGTTTCTCTTTATAGCGGTTACCTTGTATATATATATATATATATATATATATATATATATATATATATATATATATATATATAATATGTGTGTGTGTGTGTGTGTGTGTGTATGTCTAAACAGATATGTAGTAGCACATTTGTAAATGACACACAGGAAACCCACAAATATATATAGAATCTTAAATTCGAAATTTATTTTCTCCGACTGTGGGTTTCCTGTGTGTCTTATATGTGTGTATATACCTATACACACCCAATGATATATATGTATATATATATATATATATATATATATATATATATATATATATATATATATATATATAATATATATATATATATATATATATAAACCATGCAATCAAAACCAGCCCGCCCACACAAAGCCAAAGAGAGAGAGAGAGAGAGAGAGAGAGAGAGAGAGAGAGAGAGAGAGAGAGAGAGAGAGAGAGAGAGAGAGAGAGAGAGAGAGAGAGAGAGAAAGAGAGAGAGAGCAAGAGTAAGTGTCAGTTCCGGCACGGAAGGAGTTTAATAATAGAGAGCCCCGCCGCTGAAACCCGCCGAGGGAAAGGGATGGAGGAGCCAATTAGCAAAATTACATTTGGGCGTTGGTGACAACGAAGGCCGGGTGAGGTTGAGGAGCGGGAGGAGAGGAGAAAGTGCTTGGCCGGCAGAAAGAAGAAGAATGACAACTGCGAGATCTAAGTGGTGCTACTGGCTAGGAGTCGTGAACGTTTTCGTTGCGGAGCCTACGCCAGCCAGACTCAACTTAATCCATCAATTAATCACTTAACCATTCAACCAATTCGTTGTCCACTGCTTAACGTAGCCCTCCCTCAAGGATTTCAATGAATCGCACGCCCCGGGAAATCTCTTCCGGGCACTCTGTAAATAGGTTGGGTGAAATTGCAACAGTGTGCCTTACTCCTTTCTCGATCTTCACCCGTACTCAGTCTTGTATGCGGTCATGATTCTGCTAAACCTTTTGTATAAATGTTCTCTGAAACCCTTACAATGTGCAGATTTGCACCAAATGTCTGGATAGAATTTGAAATCGCCACCTGTTCTACACAAAGTCTTTTTCCTAATCTTAAGGACTAAAATCTCAAAACGCAACGAACGTGGTCAAGTAATGATAATAGAATTAGAGTCTAGCCAAGTCGCCTCGTACGTGGTATTGAAAGCATGTTTTATCCAACCAGGCAGTGTTTAAGGGTGCTGGCACACTGGACGCGGTTTGCTGAGAGGGTAGAGTGTAGCGGGATGCCTAGAGGGTCAGAGGGAAGTCAGTGCTTACTGACTTTACTGACACAGATGCCGAGCAAAACACTAGACATTCTTTAATGCTTGTGGGCTCTTCTACTCTTCTGCACTTGAGAGAAGTATAGTGATCACTTTGAAAGTTGACAGTCCGTTCCCCTATCTGCCTTACACCTCAAGGGTAGAAATGCTGGTTCTTGGCGACAAAATCTCTCCACGTAGAATCGCCAGTTCAGGTTCTTCTCGGTGTAGGGGCGCAATTGGAAAGATGACACGATGATACGGGACAGCACAGCACAGCACAGCACACCATAGCGCAGAGCAGTTACGAACTACATTCTACCCCACCCCGTCATCACCTGGTCCCCTGTGTATTTCAAAGTATACCCACTCGATTGGGGCAATGAGTTTCACCGTTTCCCTGTTTTGCCTGAAGTCGACTTTCCTAAAACACCATTTTCTAAGACAAATCCCTATTCATTTATTACATATTTGTCGTGTTTGAGACTATGATCTACTCGACCTCTTAAACCTAACCTAGGACGTATCCTGTTGTATGCAAAAGTCGTCATGTTCTCTCCCTTTCTCTGGTGCATTACAATAAAGGAGCAACGCTCATTGGGTTACTCTCTCTCTCTCTCTCTCTCTCTCTCTGTGTGTGTGTGTGTGTGTGTGTGTGTGTGTGTGTGTGTGTGTGTGTGTGTGTGTGTGTGTGTGTGTTTGTGCTCGTGCTCGTGCTCGTGGGGTGTGTGCTTGTGCTCGTGGGGGTGTGCATGTGGGTGCATGCATGTATGTGTGGGCCCGTGTGTACGCGCATGTACGTGAATACACAATTGCTTTGGTTCTATAAACTGGAAGGTGTAGTGAAGTTTGTCGTGATGCTTGAGAATCCGTCCTCAAGACAGCGCACCGACCGTCAAGGTCAGGATGTTGCCGTACCCAATGTTAATGGCATTCCAGTGGTAACGGTGCGCTAATAACGCGAAGCCGCGGCCAGCGTCAAGGAAGTCATCAGCGCTATCTGGCTCATGCGGACGCTGAGGTTTCCGTGACAAAAACGCTACAACGTTCCCTTTTCCGCTAAGTGAAAGCCGCACGCACGCATCTGCCTGTGGATGCAGCTCCCCCCTCTCCTCCTCCTCCTCCTCCTCCTCCTCCTCTTCCTCCTCCTCTTCCTCCTCCTCTTCCTCCTCCTCTTCCTCCTCCTCCTCCTCCTCCTCCTCCTCCTCCTCTTCCTCCTCATCTTCCTCCTCTTCCTCCTCCTCTTCCTCCTACTCCTCTTCCTCTTCCTCCTGCAGCAGCACCATCAGTGCAAAGAGAGGGGAGGTGGGTGGGTATGAAGGGGTATGAGAAACGACTGGCACTGGCACTCCTCTAGTCCTCTCCTCACAAGGCCCCGTCAATCCCTTTCTTTCCTTCCGTCGGCCAGGAGCAGCAGCCCGGCTGTCGTGGAAAAAGGGGGAAAACACACACACACACACACACACACACACACACACACACACACACACACACACACACACACACACACACACACACACACACACACACACATACACATACACATACACATACACACGCACACACACACACGATGAGGACTTGGATTGCAAAGTGCTGCTGATGATGTCTCTCAGCCTGAGCTCCTGTTGGGAGCATAGCAGCAAGGCTCAACATTTACAACACAGGTGATATTAGGGGGGCAGGAAGAGGGAGTTGAGGGGTAAAGGGGGATAAGGGGAGAGAACGAAACGGAAACTGCTGCTGCTGCAATGTTCGACGCCCGTTCGCTCCAAAGATGAGCGAACAAACGAACGAACGCTCTGAGAGTCACTCCACTAATTTCATCAGGCAGACCGACCGCCGCTTGAGTACATCAAACTAGTTTGACTGAGTACCAATCTACCAAATATCTTATAATCGTTGTGATAAGCCCTTTCTGAAATGAGAATAATGTCGTCCGCTTTTCTAAGGTTATCAAAGTGTCAACATTAGTGTTCCAAACATACCCTTCTCAACTTAATTCTCGGGCAATCGCTTCCAGAAAAACTGTAGATAACCTGAGTGAAATTGTATTGCCTTGCCGTACTCCTTGACCTTTATCTTTACTGTAGCTTTATGTAGTCGAATTATGGCAGTACTTTTTGCATAAATGCTCTGTAGAACATTCACTGGGAGTCCGTTTTCACCCTGTATACATTCAGAAGTTGGTATTACTATTTTTTCGAGCAAGTCGAGTTTTTTTTTTCGTTTATCGTATTCTTTAGTTTTCTCGGTTGATTCCTCGTTTATAGATGGTCTATAGGCGGTCATATGGTCTACCCGGTTCCAAAGCCTGCTCATCCTCCCGGCTGATTTTCATCCGAAAACCTTGACATAGTCCCTCCGGGTCAGCCTTCGGTAACCACGCGTAGAGGCCGAATGAATCTCTATCACAAATATAGAAAGGAAAAAGGGCAGAACAAGAATGTCCTTTTTTCAGAAGAGTAATGACAGACAGTCCTGAAAAAGGACAGACTGTCCATAAAAAGAGAAAGCTGGCAAACCTGCTTGCAAGTAGGTATGCTGAGGCGGGCGTGAGCATAGAGGCCGAAATATATAGACTCCCGGATTCATTTCACTGCATCTTCTCCGTGTGTGAGTTTCGTTTTTATAACGTCTACTGTTCATCTCTTTTACGAAGATGCACATTACAGTGATGCATACATAGCGGCAAAGTGATGAGATAAACACAGAGAACAGTCAATTTTTATTATTCTCTGACGTGTCGTCCACAATTCATATATACGTAACTGTTTGTTATAAACAAGACCAGAGTTATATTCGCGGTGTCCTGTATGTGCTTTATTTGGTTATTGTGTGTATATTTGTGTGGTGTGTGTGTGTGTGTGTGTGTGTGTGTGTGTGTGTGTGTGTGTGTGTGTGTGTGTGTAACAGAGAGACAGAGATAGACAGACACACACACATACACATACACATACAGAGAGAGAGAGAGAGAGAGAGAGAGAGAGAGAGAGAGAGAGAGAGAGAGAGAGAGAGAGAGAGAGAGAGAGAGAGAGCGCTCAGATGTTTGGAGAAGTGAGGTCTCGTTAGACTGCACAGGTTTCATTTCGTAGGGCGTATCGTCGTCGCAACCAAGATTACTAATGATTAAAACAATAATAATAATGCTTAACCTTACTTGCATATCCAACCCGCTTTATTTTCTCTCCTCGCCTCTTTGCAGCGCATCGTCTTCAACTTTTTCATTTGTCCTGAGAGTAGTTGTGGCCATTCACCTCAACCACTAACTCATCATCATCATCATCATCATCATCATCATCATCATCATCATCATCATCATCATCATCATCATCATCATCATCATCATCATCATCATCATCATCATCATCATCATCATCATCATCATCATCATCATCATCATCATCATCATCATCATCATCATCATCATCATCATCATCATCATCATCATCATCATCATCATCATCATCATCATCATCATCATCATCATCATCATCATCATCATCATCATCATCATCATCATCATCATCATCATCATCATCATCATCATCATCATCATCATCATCATCATCATCATCATCATCATCATCATCATCATCATCATCATCATCATCATCATCATCATCATCATCATCATCATCATCATCATCATCATCATCATCATCATCATCATCATCATCATCATCATCATCATCATCATCATCATCATCATCATCATCATCATCATCATCATCATCATCATCATCATCATCATCATCATCATCATCATCATCATCATCATCATCATCATCATCATCATCATCATCATCATCATCATCATCATCATCATCATCATCATCATCATCATCATCATCATCATCATCATCATCATCATCATCATCACCCAGTCACATCATCATCATCGTCACCACCATTCTCCTACTCTTGTACCTCTTCCTTTTCACCATTATCAAACGCATCACCACCAAACCCATCACTACCACCACCTGTCCTCTATTTTTTTCCCTCTCAACTCAACCCCAGGCCTTCCTATACGAAAAGTGTGTTTGAGGGTGTCTTTGACGTGTGCCCTTTGATCATGTAGTAGAGAACTTGAGGGAAAAAATATGGATTAACAGGGAAACAATGGGTGAGAGAGAGGTGGGGGAGGGGGAGGGAGAGACAGGTGGAGGGGGAGGTGGAGAGAGAGGGGAGACGGGGAGAGAAGGAGGGAGGTGGGAGAGAGAGAGAGAGAGGGGGGGAGAGGGAGGAGAGGTGAGGGAAAGATAGGGTGAGAAACAAAGCGGAAAGGATGGTTATAGCGTGACGACATGACGTCACATTTGGCGTGAATAATGGCTGTGGCTTAGCCAGCCAGCCAGGAAGGATGTCGGTCGGAGGAGCAGTAGTCAGTGACGACGAGGATGACCTTTACTGCTACTGTGGCCGTTACCCTACCACGGGCGATGGCAGCGGTGGCGGAAAAAAGAGGATAAGCCTAATGCATCTGCAGTGCTTGTATTTCTGCCGTAGTCATTGAACACAACGGTTTTTCCGCCACGTCTCTGCCTTGCGTGCCGAGACCGGGTGCCGCGAGAGGAGGAGACCGCTGGCGAAGATGACAAGGAGGAGGTGCAACTCGAGGAGTCAGGTAGCTCCTCCTCTTTCTCCTCTTCCTCCCCCTCTTCCTCCCCCTCTTCCTCCTCCCGCTACGCATTTGCGGCTGCCGTGGTACAGAGAGGGGAACAGAGGATATTTGTGGTTGTACATTTGCGGTCGTTTACCTCAGAGGAGTAGAATCAGTACAGAGGACTCGAATGACCAAAATGATATATGGGCTCAGAATTTTACCTTACGAGGAGAGGCTTAGGCACTTTAACTTACATACTCATGAAAGACGCAGAGTGCGGGGTGATCTAATAGAGGTGTTCAAGTGGATCAAAAACTTTAACAAGGGTGACACAAGCAAGGTCGTCATATTAGGACAACAGGGCAAAACTCACAGTAATGGATTTGGATTGGACAAATTTAGATTTAAGAAGGAAATAGGCAAGAACTGGCTTACTAATAGGGTGGTCAACGAATGGAATAGACTTAGTAACCATGTAGTGAGCGCTAAAACTACCGGTTGTTATAAGAAACTATTAGACAGTTTTATGGATGGGGATGACAGGTGATAATGGAAATGGAACTGCCTAGTATGGGCCTTATGGTCTCTTGCAGTCTCCTTCATTCTTATGTTCTGTTTGTTGGAGGCCACTTGGATGATAGCAGACTCCCTCCCTCCCTCCCTCCCTCCATCCATTCCTCCCTGTTGACGCTGCATAGTTTTGTGCAACAACTCCGATAGAGCTGGGAGGTGCCAGCCTCCCCATCGACCGAAGGTCTCTTCCTTTTCGTCATTCATTGATTTGTTTTCCTTGATTCGTTGCCATTCATCAGTTCAACGTCAGGTAGGATTCTTGGGCGAGAAGGCTTGCAGCAGACATCTATGACTAACTACCATCTTTGGCGTCTGAGTACCGATGACGCGATCGTCTGACCTCAAAAGTTAAAATGTCATCACCATTACCACATGGTGGTGATAATGATGATGATAACGACTAGCATCGTAATGATTATCTTCACCATAATCATCATGACCATGATAATCACGATCATGATAATCATAACCATCATGATAATCATGATTATAGTGGTCATGATTATGATTATCATGATTATGGTTGTAATGATTATCGTTATAATCGTTATCATTATCATAATGATCTCACTATGATTATTATAATCACCGTAATCACTGTAATTATCGTAATCACCATAATAATAAAAAACGCCAAAATCGACCCCCCCCCAAAAAAAAAATCGCAAAAAATCACCAAAATAATAATAATAATAATAATAATAATAATAATGATCATCATGATCAGCATCATGATCAGCATCATGATCAGCATCATGATCAGCATCATGATCAGCATCATGATCAGCATCATGATCAGCATCATGATCAGCATCATGATCAGCATCATGATCAGCATCATGATCATCATGATCCATGATCATCATCATCATGATCATCATGATCATGATCATCATGATCATGATCATCATCATCATGATCATCATCATCATGATCATCCTGATCATCATCATCATGATCATCATGATCATCATCATCATGATCATCATCATCATGATCATCATCATCATGATCATCCTCATTATGATCATTATGATCATGGTCATTATGGTCATCATGGTCATTATGGTCATCATGGTCATCATGATCATCATAATCATGATCATTTTGATCATCATTATGATCATCATCATTATGATCATCATCATTATGATCATCATCATTATGATCATCATCATTATGATCATCATCATTATGATCATCATCATTATGATCATCATCATTATGATCATCATCATTATGATCATCATCATTATGATCATCATCATCATTATCATCATCATTATGATCATCATCATCATCATGATCATTGCGATCATGATCATCATTATGATGATCATCATCACCATAATCATTGTGATCATCATGATCATTGCGATCATCATCATCATTATGATGATCATCATTATGAACATCATGATCATCATTATGAACATCATGATCATCATCATGATCATTATCATCATGAACATCATTATCATCATCATGGACATCATGATCATCATGCACATGATGATCATCGTCATGAACATCATGATCATGAGTATGATCATCATGCACATGATGATCATCGTCATGATCATCATGATCATGAGTATGATCATCATGAACATGATCATCATGAACATCATGATGATCATCACGATCATTATGATTATGATCGTAATCATCATGATCATGATGATCATGATGATCATGATCATCATGATCATGATCATCATGATCATCATCATCATGATGATGATCATGATGATGATGATGATGATCACCATCACCATCACCATCAATCAGGTTCGCGACTCTATCGACTCAGCCAATGCCTCGCACGGCCAGAAAGTAGAAAATATCTTCGAGAGATCAATGAAAACCATCTGACTAGAGATGGAGAGGATGAAAAATAATGAAGTAGATAGGAATGGGCCACACCAAACTCGTTAATGAGCACAAAAGAATAACCTATTCAGGATCGGAACGTTTAGATTATTAGGATTTTTCTTTTTTGTGTGTGTGATATGAAATGGTTAAAGATGCTAAGAGAGTTCGAGAATACTTTGCCAAGTATTGCGAGAACATGAAGTTCTTATCTGTTCTACAAAATGTGCACTTCCCTCTTGTGACGACACGCGTGCAATGTGCTCATTTCTCTTTGTGACGTCCAGGTGGCTGGAGGTGGATCCGAACTGAGCGTAGAACTGTCGAAAGGGTTTCCGTAAACGCGCTCCAGGGCACCCCACGCAAGGGCACCACTGCCAAGGAAACAGTTCAGTCATGCGCACTTGAGGGAAAAGAAGAAGAAGAAGAAGAAAAGGAGTTGGGGGAGTGAACACACATATGTGCACTCCTTTCGTACTCTCAGGGCTACCATGTTGCCCGAACCGGACTATTCGGACACTGACCTGGAGTCCATGCTGACTCCACAAGACTCCCTTGAGCCCAATTACTCGTTTTTCACGCTCTCTCTTGATGGCGAGGATGGACGCGGGGAGGACTCCGAGTTCTTTTCTTCCTCGGGGAGGTTGGACGGTTCCTTCAGGACGGACGTCGTCGCCCTGAAGAAAGTCCTGAAAGAGCAGGGAACTACCCCTCGCATCGACTCTTCGTCCTTGACGTCGCTGCTTGAGCTTGAATCGACCCATTTGTTCGACAACAGGACAAGTAGTCGTCGCAAGGGGGCGGGCACCAGACCTAACCCTCGTGGCGAACGAAAGGCGACATTCCTTCTGGAGGGAGACGTTGACGAGGACAAGGAGAACGAGGACTTCCCGCGACTGGGCGAGAATGACCACCGGGATCGAGATAACGAGAATCTGTACGAGGTCTCGCCACCTCGCATTTCTCCGAAACACTCCCGCCAGTTTTCATCCTACTCGTCCTCCACGTCCACGGCCACCACTATCACTTACAAAAAGAAAAAGAGCGACAGCAACTCCGGTCGGAGAGACGCCACCGTGTGCAAGAGGACCCCCAGGAATGAGAGACGCTGTGAGTACGCTTCTTGCGGTGATCGTAACCAAGAAGACGAGGACCACGATGGGTCAGGCCGAGGTCATCAAATATACGAAAACATCAAGGACGACTTGGAGATCCTTGACAACAGCAGGGGGTCGGACAAGGGCGAAGAGGAGGACGAAAGTGTCTATAATCCTTCGCTACCGATGATCCCAGTTTTTGAGGACGGAGCTCCACCTTCAGGTGGTCTCAAGTCAGCCTTGAAGAGGAGTGGTGGTACCTCCTCCAGGTTCACGAAGGAGCGAGATTGGATGAGTGATGACTTGATCACCTCGGTGGCACCGCCGCCTCTGGACGAGTGGCACGAGGCGCTTAGAACGACAGCCAGGCTGGGCTGGGCGCTAATCCTTTACCACGCCGTCAGGAACAACTTCCGACCTCGTGCTTTCGCACGCCTCGTCTTCCAGGTACTTGTACAGTAAGGTATTACTACTGACGCAGCTCGAGGAGTGGGGCTACATGATGTCATTGAAGGCACTTTAGACAAGTAGTATGCATACACGGGTGCACATAGTGCTTACGTGCACGAACATTTTTTTTACCTCTTCTTTACGAAGTGATGTTTTCTTGGCTGAGAAAAGCCAAGTATAAACTTGGCTTTTCTCAGCTGCATATATTTTCTGGCTTGTTACTTTTTTACTGTTCAGATGACATTATGAACCCACAAACCAGCGAAATGGGACTTCATTAGCACACGAATAAGAAAAGTCTTTAGAGTACTGTTTGTAGTGCCTGATGCATGAACGAGGCTGTCTGACCCATCCTCCTCCCCCTTTAAACGCCACCTCGGTCACAGTGATTGGGTCTCTCATGTGCTTAACTATATATACTTATTGTCTCTTTACAATTAAGATTCACTACATCTGTGTAGAAGCAATCCGTGCCTGACCGGTTTTGCACTTCTTCCCAAAGCATCCCTCATAGCTTCCAATTGGGCACTACTGTCTGCACCTAACCTACCCCAACGCACGTCACCTAAACGAAAGTTTCGAAGTCTTCTTCATCCACCCGTAGCCTTCTCTAGGCCAAGCCTGGCGGGTGAGCGTGCTACTCCAAGTCCTTTAGTCGCGTCCTCGTTCTAGTCACGTGCCACTGCTCTCACTGTTTCTCTCTTCTTCCTCAGGGAAGCCGCGAGTTCGTCCGGGGTATCGCCGACTACTTGACAGTGGAGCCGACCCTCCTTAGCTTCAAGAAGGGCGACATCATACGCGTCACGGGTACCAACAGCGTCTATAAGGTCAAAGGTAAGTCTTGTGATCATCTTACCTCGTCAGCTAAGCGAAGAGCCTCTCCTCCTCTGACTCTATGGGGAGCCTCGTTTCTTCTCTCAAAGTCCCAGCAGATGCACACAGGCTCGTAGCTTTAAATCTTCTTCATACTAGAGTATGTGCTTTATAAAGAATTGTACCTACTTCTATATCTTACCCTCGTTCCCCTATCTATTTATTCTGTTTTCATCTGTCATTTTGTTTTACTCTCTTGAACCTTCTTTCTGTTTTTCCTCTCTGAGATACATGGGGGGTGGGGTCAAAGACCATTGTCTGCTACCTGCTGTGTACCTGCAGGTGCTTAGACATCTGAACTAGAGACAGGAATTGATCTTTTAATTTTTACACCCTCTCGCCTTCTCCTCCCCCACAGGATGGCTGGAAGGCTCAGTGGACGACCGGAAGGGCATGTTCCCTATTGAATACGTCACCTTCATCGGACGCTCGGAGGCTAGAAACGCCCTCAAGGTAAGCAAATCTTTCGACATCTTTAGAACAATACGTCGGTCAGCAGCAGCAGCAGCAGCAGCCAGGGCGGCTGCCTCGACCCACGGTGCCGAGACTTAATGGTGGTGAGGGTGGGGATGGAATCGAGGCAGTCTGCTGCTGAGGTCGCTTTCCTCGTGAAATTTTATATTCTTTCGGGAATGGAAGGGAACGACGACGACGACGACTACTACGATCAACTTTTGGCGTTTCGGCTTTGGGTTCGTCGCCGCGAAGGAACTCTGTGGGTCTTCGGCGGTACCATGTGTATGACGCAGGTCAAATCACGCTTAATAATCTTTTTGCAACCCCATGATTTCTTCAATAACGTAAAAAGTTAGTTGCTGAGTTTGATATAGATATTTCTATACAAAACTTGATGCTGCAGAGTTAACATTTAGAAACTGTTAAAAAGGAATAGAATAAGCAAGCGTCATATATCCGTACATATATTCCTGGGGTAGGAAGACGCTGATGTTATTGTGGTACCTAACTCTAAGGCACTTCTATGCCCTGGGTGTCGTTGGAGGGGTTCAGCGAAGGTGGGAGGAGGCTGACGAGTCCCTTGCAGTGGGAAGGACCAGCATAGCATGGGAGGCTCGAGCCGCGTTCATCCGTTAACTCGAGTATTTTCCTCATCAGCAGTTGCTCGGCGGGATGCCGTTAGGCACCTAACGAATAAACTAAAGAACGACACCAGGGCGGGCCTCCCGTGAACGACTTGGAGCTCTGATTTTACTTGCGAGCCCTTCTTCATGAAACAAAAGTGCATCTAGTGTCGCGTCACTTTAGACAAGAGTTCATTTAATCACACATGTAAAGAGTCACAGTATCTATTTTTATCATTATAATCATCGTTATTATTACCATCGCCATTATCATTGCTGTTGTTATTATCATTGTTATTGTTATTATTTCAATCCAGCAAAAAGGAGAAGGAATCGACCCTGGACTAACGTCTACGCAGGAATCCGAGAGCCACGCCTGGACTCAACAGGCACAACACCATCACCAACAACAACAACAGCAACTTCAGTACCAACAGCACTCGCAGCTGCATCAAACCAGTGTTGGGCAGCAATTGATCCAGCATGAGGACCAAAGACAACAACACCAACAGCACCAACACCAGCAGCAACAGCAGCAGCAGCAACAACAACAACAACAACAACAACAACAACAACAACAACAACAGCAACAACAACAGCTTCACCTTCAAATTCCCGGTGGCAGGTCTCATCACCACCACTACCAACACATCCACGATGATTCCGGGCACTCCTCTGGAGGAGAGGGCGGCGGCGGTGGTGTAGGCAGTTCTCACGTTGGAAGTCCGAGCAGCCCTCCCGTGATGAACGACGGGAAACATTCGCTTTTGCAGTTCGCCATGCAGCATTTCAGGGCGGCGAGGGAACAGGCAGCCAACACCAACACGAAGGAGAAGAGTAAAAAGAAGAAGGCTAGCAAAGAACATGGTGCTGACTGGACGTGGAAGGAACAGGTATGTAACCCGATCATCTACAAGGTGAGAAAAGAATTTTTGCTTTATGAAAGACACATTTTACCTTAACCCCTTTGGTATGATGAAATTTCCTGGGCAAAATGGGTTGGCTCGAATACAAACGCCCTATGGAAAAATAGAATTCTAGATCTGCATGGCCCCGTCATTATGGGCAAGTTACCCCCCCCCCTCCCTAAGTTAAACGAAATCCCTTGACTTTTAACCAGAATAAAAATTGTCATGTTATTGCAGTAAAGGACCTTGACCCTTTCATTACTGTGGCGTCCCTTAAGCTTAGTAAAACCACCCGCAGTAGGACATAATAAAATTTACATGTTCGCCACCCTTTGCGTGTTCGCAGGTGGAGATGGTAAAGTTCAGCCAGTCGCCTATTTCGACGCCGCTCCTGCCCCTGGACCCCGAATTGGGCCCCGTGGCCGTCGCCTGCTTCCAGGCCGTCATGCGCTACATGGGTGACTTCCCCATGGAGCCCAACCAGACCGAGGTCGATTGCGTCTACATAATACTCAAGGTATGTAGTGCGTGGCACAAGATACACGTTGGCACTTCCGTCTCCACGAGTACTCGAACGTTGCTCAGTGCACAAAGGGCAGCGATCGCGCTGCTCAGAGCAATGCTGAGTATTGACACCACTCAGTGCTATTTTCTTAGGCTTCACCTGGATACAGATTGAGGCATTTCTACGTAAGGAGGGTAGATGTGTAGATAATTGTTGTCCCTCAACAATATTCCTATGCTGCACGTGATTCTCTGAGCCATTAGCTGAGTACTCGTCACAGGAAAGAGGTCCTTGAGCTCTCACTATAAATATTTCTTAGCATGGTTTGACATCCCTTTTTCCGGTTGTGGTAGAATCAGACAGAAATGACAATACAGTGTTAAAAGTACAATTCATTTGGCAGTACTATGTAAATCAATTGAATTGCTCATCGACTGTTAGCTTAGTTCTGAATATGGTTCATAGTGTCTAAAGGCATAGTGGAAGAATCGAAATACATTTTTAATCACCCTCTACTAGGGTATCGGCTGCATAGTTATATGCACTCAATACCTGCGGATCAGAGCCACATAGCGTTACTTCGTGTTTTGAAAAAAATCTCAAGTTCTAAAAGAATGCCGTCCTCTTTTTATTAAGCTTAATATCCTTCGCTTCTGCTATTCAAACTTCTCCAATGCTACTCCTGAAATACCACTTTTTCCATGCCCCTGTGGAGTGAAGATAAGATGGCCGCCATCCTATTCCATACGAGTCGTAAATTGCGATTAAGTGAAGCAGAGTGAGGGGTCTAGAGATCCCTTTTCTGTATTATCTCCCAGCTTTGACTCTGCTATCCGCCTGACAAGGGGGGAAAGGCTATTGGTATACACATTTTCCCTTTGTTTTTTTAAGCTTTTATATTATTGTAACTAGATCGCCATGAATGGGGAACAGACCGAGATACTAGAGAATAACAAAAGAAGCCTAGGAAGGAAGTTTAATGATGAAATACAGTGGCGAGTTAATGACTGAACCAAGTTGTAGACTAAAGGGGTTATTACACTGGGTTATTTTTCTTCTAATCTCGGATTAATCGGCGGTACGCCCACCCCCATAACTTTTTTCCGCCGTAAAATCAGTATGGCAAACTCTTTTGTCTTTTCAACAAAAATACATAGAATGTCATTTGATTTGCTGCAGGAATTTTATTTTCCTCCAGTATATCAGATTCCTGTTGCGGGCTGCAAATCTGCTCTAGTTGTCAGAGGAAAAATAAGCTAGTGTGATAGCGCTTTTAGGATCTGTCCAAAATTGACAGCTTTGGGTAGGGCATTAATTGGCGGATCTTGTCTTATTAGATTCCTCTGGGAATACCAACCCACCGACCATGAAGAGGCAGATGTGTATATCCTTACCCAATATGGGACGATGGCCGACCTACAGAAAGAGAAGTCTCTCATTCCCTACAGCTTGCTAATTATTTACAAATGCTTTGCAGAGCTGCTACGGAGATGAAGCCTTGCGAGACGAAGTGTACTGCCACGTGATGAAGCAGACCACTAACAACAAGTCCTCAGTCCCCGACTCGTGCCAACGCGGCTGGAGGCTGTTCTCCATCATCGCAGCCTACTTTGTCTGCTCGGAGAACCTTCGCCCTTATCTCTTCAAGTATCTCGAGACTGCCGCTTATGACAAACGAAGAGCCTACCACGGTAAGACTTGTTATCCAATTTAATCAACTGATAAATTTCCAGCTTCAAGAATCCCTACTTAGAAATCCTGTGGCATACAGAATGTTGGTGACAACCTTTTTCCAGCCATCTACTAAGCACAAAGTCTTCTAGGTTAGATTTTCAACTCTGTACTAGGCAGAGTTCCAGACTACAGGACCTTACAGAAGAAGAGTCTTGCCTATCAGGAAGCAGTGGTTCAATAGAGAGGATATCGAGGAAGACTATAATGGCAATAGGGTTGTATTCGCCTTATTAGGGGATAACCATTCGTCCAATTTGTTTAATTTGATATATTCTATGGTCACTATCAAGTAAATAGCCAATTTAAAAAAGGAGCATATCATATGTATGGTTAAGTCTTGTAGGTAAGCCTTCGCGTTACTATATAGTCTCGTTTAAGCCCACTATTTATATAACTTGAAAACAATTACATATCAATCCACTGGTCCTGCTCTTGTTTTGCAAAATATTCATGGTGCCTGGGAAACCAACCACAACCACAGGCTTAGTCCTCAACGCACTCGGGGTGAAAATATTGTTGTGCAGGACAGTGTAGTGTTAGATAATTTGCATCTTCCATGTAATGGCTGCATCTTGGCCAATTGGCGTTTATTGCCAATTCGATCCCGTCTCAGTCCGAGGTGGTAACCTGAACACAGGCGCGACAGTGCCTCTCGTATCTGTCTTTGGGTGCTCCCTCCGTTAACTTGATTTATGTGGCAGTTTGGTGGAGTATAGAATTTGGTAGTCCATCAAGAAGTGCCTGATCTGTGTATGCGCACATGTCCTTGAATGGATTTATTGTGAGGGAAGTTGCTGTAGATATTTGAAAAGAATACTATTGGAGTTGTCTTTATGTTGTACTGTTTACACGGCGTGATGAGAAGGGTGGGAGATTTCAAGAGCTGCAACACATAACTGAGGGCCTATCATTCCCATGTTGCATGTTGTGTATATATATATATATATAATGCATATATATATATATATATATATATATATATATATATATATATATATATGTATATATATATGTATATATGTATATATATATGTATATATGTATATATATATGTATATATATATGTATATATATGTATATATATATGTATATATGTATATATATATATATGAATATATATATATATATATTTATATATATATTCTGTGCTGCTTGTAAGTTGTCAGTATTACTTGATTATCAGATATCATACTGTGGGTGCCTAGTTCTTACTCACCAAAAATTGTACCTTCGAGTGTTCTATATTTAGTTTCTTGTTTGCCTTCAAGATGAGGTCTTTCGTGTGTTGGGTGGTCGTGCTTGTATGAAATATGCGCACAAGAAATTCAGTCCTTATCCAGTGGGTGAGATATTGACCATTGGGTGTTCCTTAAATTCATGGAACTCGGTGGTAGGTGATATCGCTGAGGACTTCTAAAGGATTGTACACATTCTGCTTTGTGTCAGCCATACCTATTGCTCACTGAAGAAGGAGAGTCTTTTGGTTGCTATTTTGTAGTTGTGGTGTCGAACCATTATGTTTGGGCCATCTGCGTAAGTGAGCGCTTGGGTGTTCGACGAACTCCGACGGAGTTGGGTGTGAACAGATTAAAAAACACACATTTCAGTTTTCATAATCAAGATGTGTCTAGGGACAGTGTCAGACAACCTTGTTTATATCTGTTGCTGCCAGGTGAGGCTTTTTTGTTGAAGCCCTCCAGAACTTATTGGATGAGATCTGTAACAAGTGTACTGGAGGAGTGGCCTTCTTTGAATGCATGCTGATTTGGAGAGGGACGCATGCGTTGTCTGATTATTTTCCAGATTAATCGATTAGGAAGAGAGAGATGGGTTTGTAGGATGCTGGGTGGGTTCCAGGATAGGGATCATATTTGCTCCCCTCCAGACTGCTTGTTGGGATACCACTGGAAAATCAAGAAAAGTTGACATTTAGATATGAAGTTATGTTAAAGATATTCAATTATGATATATTTCTCTTTCAAAATGAACAAAGAAACCAGAAAGATTCCTGTAACTGGCTTAGATATGATTTCATAAGATTATAGTCCGTTTACAGCAGCTTGACATAAGATCATTCTATTTGCTAATATAAAGGTGCTATAATGTATTTTACTAACTGGAATTTTTTATTTACACGGATAATCGTGGGCAATTAAGAAAGTGTATATTTATACTTACATTAGTCATCCTTGCCAATCATGAATCCATAATTAATAAAGCTGTCACAGGGTCTGGTGCTAGCTTGCCGCGAGCATAGTAGTGTATGACCACTTTTAAACTTCCCCGTCTCTTCTAGGAACAGCAATGGTGTGCCTACAGAACCTCCGCAAGACTTTCAAGTATGGTGGGCGGAAGAATGTGCCAAGTATTGATGAGATCACAGCCATTACCGCCGGTCGCGACTCCAAGAGGCAGATCTACAGACTTCCTGGAGGCACCGAGAGGGTCATCAACACCAAAAGTACCTCTGTTGTACAGGTAATGAGTGCGATGATTTAAAAGCTAAGGGCAAAGAGAGTTGGCGTTGTAGCCAAAGGTAACTGAGGCAATAGAATTCAATTAACTGTTATCTTTGATTTTTCTGATCGGAAATCCGTGACTCCATAGTTACTGGTAGCTGTTCTCACTCCTATAGCCAGAAATGTTTAATACAACAATTGCCCTGGCGAGGCTAGGGACACACAGCCATTTTAGAATATTGATCAATTTTGCATTATTGTGGGGACCATTTTTCACGAGATACATTATTCCATTTTTTTTTGATATGGTAAATTAATTGCCCCGTCTGGGGTATCACACCCCGTCTAGGGTATTGACTGCATGTTATTGCAGGGTTAAAAGCTGCTCAGTAGCATGAAGTTGATCCTTTAGGGTCTATATGGGGCGCCCCTACGAACCAAAGCCACACATTATTTTGTCTGTGATAGAGGAAATATCTATTCATAGAGAAATGATGATACTTTATTACACTGCGACTGTCCCTCCATTATGCTGTCCCCCCACTCTTGATACTGTCCTGTACTACTTCTATGAATGTTCATTTACTTTTTTCACCAAACTCTGTGTTGGGGGGAGAAGAATATAGCCATCAAGTGTTCCCACTTGAGTCGCAAGAGGCGACCAAAACGGGACGGGGGTAGAACTAGGCATCCTCCTCTCTTTAGTCCCATTGGGGACATTCCTAAAAGGGTCTGGGAGCAGTTTTCCAACCAGAACCCCAGGGTTTGGGTATTTTAATGTGCATGGGTGTGCTACAGATGAAAGTAAAAGGAAAGAGATAGGCAGCATATCTGAGAAGAAAGATGGATGTGTTGGCATTGAGTGAAACTAAGCTGAAAGAAGAGCAAGTTTGAGTTTAGGAGTGTAGTTGAGAGGGTGTCAGGAGTGAAGAGAGAACGAGGGAGAGAAAGGGTGGCTATACTAGTAAGGGTAGAGTTAGGTAAACGTATGGAGGAGTGAAAGGAGGCCTCTTTAAAGTTGATGTGGATGCAGGTGAAACTGGGAAGGGAGATGTGGGTTTTTGTAAGTGCATATGGGCCTGGAAGTGAGAAGAAAGTAGAGGAAAGGGATTTTTTTTTTTGATAGATTTAAATGAGTGCATAGAGGGTTTAGGGAGAAATGCCAATGTAGTGGTATTGAGAGATCTTCATGCTAGGGTAGGAAATGAACCAATAGACGGGGTGGTTGGGAAGTGTGGAGTTCCAGGAAAAAATCGTAGTGGAGAGTTGATGATGGAGATGTGTCTAGAGAGTTGCTGATAGCAAATACAGTGTTTAGGAAGAAAGTCAAGCATAAATACATATGGGAGAGTGTGGTGGATGGAAGGGTGGTACATAGGACGTTAATGGACTACGTAGTGGTACCCAGGAGAATAGTAGGAAGAGTTAAGGATGTACATGTTCTAAAGTTAAAGAGTGGGGGAATATCAGATTATTTTCTGGTGGAAGGTAAGTTGAGAGTGGAGGATAGGTGGAGAAAGAGGAACAGGACAGAAGGTAGGGAGATACTTAGAGTAAGCTGCTTAAATGAGAAAGAAAAGGTGGAGTAGTATAAGAGGAAGCTGAGAGAGGAGTGGGAGTGAAGGATAGAGTGGAAGTAGGAGTGGAGGAGGAATGGGGATGGTTCAAGGAGGGAGTCACAAGGTGTATAAAGTTGATGTGTGGAACAAAGAGGACGGGAGGAAATAGAAGGAAGGGTAGTGAGTGATGAGATGATGAACCAGAGAAGGTTGTAGAAGAGAAGAAGCAAACATTCACAGATTGGTTACAAAATAGGATGAGGGAATCATATGAGAGGTACAAAGAAAAGAGAAGAGAAGTAAAGTATAATATAAAGGAGGTAAAGTGGAGATCAGATATGAAATAGGCTAAGAGTATGACAAAAAAATTGAAAGTAATAAGATGTTTTGGAAAGAAATTAAGAGAGGAAGAGAAGGCGAATCAAGTAGAGAAGAAAATATAAAGGTGCAGATGGAGAAATGCTAATAGAGGAGACGGCAGTAAGAGGAAGGTGGGCAAGGTATTTTAGGGAGTTGCTAAATGTGAGGGAAGATAGGGAGGGAAAGGTAGTTGCAGTAGGAAGGGCTAAGTAAATTACAGTGATGAATGAGGAAAATGGAGGAGAAATAAAAGATAAGATAAAAGCAGTTGTTAAAATGATGATAACAGGTAAGGCACCTGGGTTGGATGGGTGTCATACGGAGTGTCTAAAAAAGGGAGGTACAGTGATGGTGGACTGGCTGGTGAGATTGTTTAATGTTCGTCTAAAAGAGGGTAGAGTGCCGGAGGATTGGAGGAGTGCCTGTGTAGTACCACTTTACAAGGGAAAGGGGGATAAATGCGAGTGTAGTAGTTTCAGAGGGATCAATTTGTTGAGTGTAGTTGGGAAGGATTATAGGAGGGTCTTGATTGAGAGGATTAGGAGAGGAACAGAGGGAGTAATTGGTGAGGAACAGTGTGGGTTTAGGACAGGTAGGGGTTGCGTGTATCAGATTTTTGTAGTAAGGCAGACATGTGAGAAAGGTTTAGGAAAAGGTAAGGATGTTTTTTGGACCTTTATGGGTTTGGAAAAGGCTTATGACAGTGTAGGCAGGGAGACACTGTGGGAGGTATTGCAGATATATGGGATAGGAGGAAAGCTGTTAAGAGATATCAAAAGTTTTTACGAGAGTAGTAAAGTCTGTGTTAGAATTAGAAATGAATAGAGTGAGTAGTATGAGGTACAGGTGGGTGTATTGGCTAATCATACTCGGCGTATGAATAAATTGATATTTTTATAGCATTACAGAGACAAAGCGTGCGCTCACTTGGAGGACAAAATAAAGACTGGCGTCGCGTGAGGACGCCAAGATTCGCGGGAAAACATACACGAATCGCATGGTTCAATTACAAAAAATACACACGAAATTGCAACCAGATATTACAACAAGGATAAAATGATTATATAATATGTGACAGATATATAAGGGAGAAAATATGTATCTTTCGATCTATCAATACATATGTACAATAATCACAAATGTACAGTGCTATACACGTACATTATAACATTGCTCGGCCACCACCACTCGGTGACACCATCGAGCAAAAGAGAAAATTAAATATTGGTGTTCACCACCTTAGACTTGAAAGCGGGTTTTTGGGAGATATCCCTGGAGAAGTCTCGTAAGGTCACGGCCTTCTCTACTCCCAGTGAACATTATGAATGGCTTCGTTGCCCCATGGAGTTGCGGAATGCTCCCTTGACTTACCAACACTTGATTAACTCTATTTTCCATGGCTTAGTAGGGCAACGGACTATTTGTTTACCTGCATGATTTAATCTTAGTTCCCAAGGATGTGAAGAGTCATTTTACTAATCTGTCCATGGTCTGCCTTTTTCTTTTTGGCTACCTCCCGTGTAAGGGGGAAAAAAGCCTTTGGTATGTGTATGTATTATTTTGGTCCATGATTGACGGTTGGGGACTATCCTAACCACAAACTCTTTGCCCAGTTGTATTGTACAGTCCTATTCATCCTGCTTTGAACTATTCTCTTCTCTCTTGTGAGAGTAATTCTATTCCTTCTTGTCAATCAGGATATCATCGAGGAGATGTGCAGCCTAATCAACGTTCGGTCGACACACGAACAAGAAGAATTCAGTCTGTACTGCATTGTGGAAGGCGGCTCGTACAATATGCCACTTGCTCGCGAGGAGTACGTTCTTGATGTCACTACGGAGCTCCTCAGAAACAAGCAGGTGAGTTCATGGAATATTTCTGAATTTTACAAAGAAGCATTGGTAATGCATTTAGTTATACGACTGGAACCTTCATATACTGACCATGTTTTAAGAGAAAAATCATCCTATGGTGTGTGTTGTGTTGCATTGTATTGTGTTGCGTATGTAATTTATTTTGTGTTTTCTGTATGTTGTGTGCTTTGTGTCTGTGTCTTGTGCGAGTGTGTGTGTGCTTTGTGTGTATTGTATATTTTGCGTTGTGTGTTGTGCCACACAATTTGCTTGATACATAGGAACTCTTATTTTCAGATATTCTACTTAATCTTCTGCCGAAGTGTCTGGTACTATCCACTTCGCCTTGACAACGCGCTCTACATCGAAGTAGTGTTCAACCAAATTGCTCCCGACTACCTTGAGGGTCTGCTCCTCATTACGCCAGGCGAACAACTTCAGCAGGAAGTAGTGGTAAGTTGTAGAGAAGTAAAGATGAGTTGATTGATTCGTAGTGCTAGGGTCCTTTCCCTGAGAATTCTGCAGTATCTCAGAAGTCAAAGGCAGCTCCCGGCCATACCCACAGATCTTGATCCTAACTTGGGGACTGACTACTATTTCAGAATTAAAGAGTGGCGGAAGCCTTGTTTTTGGATGGAGGGTACCTCTGGCTCTGAGAGAGCAGTAGATGATGGGAACGGTAAACAAAACCTAAGGAGACTATGCCAGGAGGCTGTGGCTGATGTTTCCAGGGGTAAAGACAATGAGAAAATAAGGGGAAGTCTGTTAATGCACAAATAGACGAGAGAGAAGGGTGGATCAATATGAATGGGTCCTGTGCGGCAGACGTAGAAGAAACTCGTCTCTCCACCACTCGTATTCAAAACCCATCAACACCAACACCTCCATCTGGAGTTACAGACCTAAGGGGCTAGCAATCTGTCTCTGGGCTGAGCACAAGTTCTCTCTTGAACAAAATAATTTCACAGAAGGAGAGCTAATAACCGGCAACTGCTTTCCTTCTTTTCCTTCTACAAGAAGTTAGTTGAACTCGAGGCTGTAGTTATCACTACACAATAACAGTATAAAATGAAGGTTGAGAGAGGATTGAAAGGAATAAAATTATGTATTTATATGGTGTGTCTTTCTGTAGATGCCCACCACTGTAGCCTTTGGTGGCTACAAGTGTGGTATTTACAGATCGGGGATCTAGTCCCCCAAGAGGGAGAGTGTCTCCCCTGGCAAGTCTAAGGGGGAGAGTCTCCCTTATCAGCGGTTTTGTGTGGGGTTGCCTATACTTACTTTCTACGGTAGCATGTGTGGGTCAGTTGCATTGCAGTGGAAGTATTAACTACTGCACTTATATTGTTTAATGTGTCATGAAATGGTATATGGTTCGCAGTTATAATTCGTAGCTTGGTAGGTATAAGGGAATGGTTAATGATCTGTCTGGCGACACTATGTACTTGTTTCGGTAATTTTTCGTTGGACGATGGCGTGATCTGTGTTGTATGTCTGAGTCAGACGTTTATGAGTTGGGAGTGTGGATGTCAGCAAGATTGGGTAGGGATTGCCAAGGCCAGTGCCTGTCGGGCACATTTTTGTATGCACGTGTGTCACATGTCAGGCATGTGATATATCGTAATGGTTAGTTTAATAAGGATTCACCACCACTAATGCCCTTTATCATCCCCATTCCACAGTATGATATTGCAAAGGTTGCAGCACTTCTTCATCGAGCTGCTGATTTGGACCATGTGCCCACCATCAAGGAAGTTCGTTATCTGCTTCCCAAGCCTGCTCTCTCCGTACGGGATATCAAGCCCCCGCAGTGGGTCAACATGGTACAGCAAGCTTGGCACGAGATTGCCAGCCTGACTGGCATGCAGGCCAAAGCCATGGTGCTAGGTAAGGAGTGGGCGCTTTCACTTGGCCATCCTCTTTGTAAGGGGAAAAGTCCTTTTATTATGTTTTTAAAAATTGACTTTTTCACATTTTTTAAGGTATCTAAAGTTTTTTACATAGGTTGTATTTGTTTTCTCTTTTCAATAGAAATCCTTCAGGCATGGCCTCTCTTCGGATCTTCATTCTTTGCGGTCAAGCGTGTTACAGAGCCACGTGACCACACTGAACACATCTTAGCACTGAACAAGAATGGTGTTCACTTTTTACATCTCGTCACTCACGTAAGTGATTGTATCTATTCACTGTTGAGACATTTGTACATGTACAGGTGAGAAGTGAAAAGAAATATTGAGTGCTGAATGAAGTTTTACTCTTATCCCTCTCCATGCTGTTTTCTTCAAACGAGTTCATGTGAAGAAGCCCACTCAGCAAATCTAGTCAGGAATGCTAAGCTGCGTCGGAATTGTTATATCGCCGCTAACAAGCAGTTATCATTGGTTCTACGCTGTGACATATTGATAGAAACGTAGTTTCGCTTCTCCAATTGATTTTACTCTTTATCCTTTCAGGAGACACTGACCAAGTACAGCCTGGCTGAAGTGATGAGCACTCGCAGGGTCAGGAGTGAAGATGACCTGCTGTACTTAGACATGAAATGTGGCAATCTAATGCAACAACGGATCACGCGGATCCAGACGGATCAGGCGCTTGAAATCGCTCGCCTGATCCGACAGTACATTACCATTGAGCAGAGAGTCCACGGTCACACCCAAGGAGACAATCCTGGAGACGTTACATTATCTAGATGAATGCTGGTATGCACTTAGTGATGGCTTGAAAAAAAAAAAAAAAGTGGCACTGCCCCCATAGTAACTACAGGAAAAAGAAGAAAAATAGACATGCTGTTGTTGCTCCCTGGAACACTAAAGACTATTACCAGTAGAAACAGCGTTACTATGTCACGCTGTCTGCAGGAACCAGAAAACATTTCCTGTGTTTCCACAGGATTAAAGACGGAACCTAATCCAGTTCACCTCCATGACATCACACATTTCTGTGTGCATATCTCTTTAAAGGAGGAGAGGACAAAATAAAGGGTTGTATAGTTTAGTTTTTCTGAAATGCTCATGGTGCCTATGATATTTTACATTGTTTAGGAATGGTTCAGTGTTTTGGATTGTTTCTCGAAGCCTTGCACTGTTAATTGTGCATAAGGACTCTCAGCAACATTCTGCAGCTTTTCCTAGTGATGACTATTCTGCAGATCTTGGAATTGATAGCAAGAGTGTCTGCCATGATACATGCAAGACAAAGAAGCTGTCGAGATTTCATAACTTGAAACAAAGTGTAACTAATTAGGACACTGTGAGGCCCCCCAGGCACACCCTGTTGGAAGAATAAATCCATTAGGTATGTGACTCGTATTTAACTTTCAGTAGCCAAGGTCTTGGCAAAGCACAAACTTAAGACTGATGTAAACGCGTGAAGGCAAGAACTTGACGGATTCCATTTCTCATGTCCATAATTACTACCATTCTCACCACCACCACCTCTACATCCCTATTTTCTCTCCTTGCTACCTATCATTAGTGCATATACAAATGCACTTGATATGTGTTCCCATCTACACACACACATGCGCACACACACACACACACACACACACACACACACACACACACACACACACACACACACACACACACACACACACACACACGCACACGCACACACACAAATATTCTAGGCTTAAGAAGAGTGTACTTTAGTCTACAACACTCATCTACACTTATTATGCCAGACCAACAGTTCACGGGGCCTCTGGCTTATTTTAGATTTTCAAATTATTTCTCTCAACACGAAATGCATTTGGTGTAGGAGCAGAATGTAACTTGTATACCTGATGTTAAGGAAAGATGAAAATACATTCTATCATGTTTGATTTGTTCTCAGAGTGCAAATGTGTGTATTCTTCTGTAATAAGCTATGACATCATCCTAAACTGTGTAAATGAGATGTGTCACAATGATTATGTGGCTCAGTAGTCGTCATGAGATGCATGTTTGCATCTATGATACCCATACAGTGTATAATAAGACTTGCTGTACAGTGATGATGAACACTGACAAATGTTTTGGTCTGCTCCATGATAGATATTCTGGAAAATCTGCATCGACATGAAGTGGGTGGTCACAATCCTGGAGCTAGGAAATGGCTGACGGGCTCAGGCAGGCCAGTCACGTGTGTAAATGACCAAGTAATGCAGAATTTTCAGCTGTGTTAAGTGTTTCTTTTATTATTATATATAAGATATTATTCTGATTGGTTACTATATATTTTGTATTTACAGATGCTCTTGACACGTGTGAATGATAGTTCATTTTTCTTGTATGTGTATTTGAAAGAGACATTTGAGCATTGTCGCTGTTAACTGTATTTAAGACAAAACTTTGACTAAGTATTATTGCTCCGTACTTTTACATGAAATAATGTGAGTATTATTACTACACCATTACTGGAGGTACATTTTACTGAGTATTATCACCACCATGTGCTCAAGCGCGGATTGAGGCATCTCGTCCGTACGTCCTCTAAGCAGTTTGACTAACTCCTACGTTCTTAGCTGTTTGTTACGAGTGGCCAATGTTGATGACATTATAACAATAAACTGTCTTATGTATGATTTTTTTTGTCTATAATACCAGTCGCAGAATGAAGAAAAACTTCCTTTACAAGTGCACCTAGAGGAAGCGGTGAACAGTAATAATCGCACAGGTAAATGATACATACATTCATACATACATACATACATACATACATACACACACATACATACATACATACATACGGGAGGTAGCTAAAATACGAAGGCATAGAAACCACTACCACCCATTCCATCCCCTACATACTCCACTCTCCTCTACCCTCTTCCCTTCCTCTTATCTTGGCATCTCCTGGATGACGGGTCATCCCTGCATCTTATCCACTGCCCTGGGTCAGAAGCAGTGTTGCAAGACGCAGCACAGCCACAGCAAGGCCGTTTCATTAATTCGGCGACCCCCCTCTCCGTCCCCTCATGAAGAAAAGGAGAAGACTAGGAAAAATCCCTTCGGGTTGCGTCAATTTATTTCTCATACTCCCTCACCCCCCCTCCCCCACCCACTCACCCTCATGCATCACGGCATCATCCATACACAACCTTTCTCCATTCACCCCTGTCTTCTGTCCTCTCCCGTCCTTCCTCAACAAAAATTTCCCTCTTTCCCAATGCCCCTTTTACCCCATCCATCCATCTCTACCTAGGTCGCCCCCTCATGTTCACTCCTTCCACCTATGCCTTCCACTCCTCTTTTACTAGTCTTTCTTCACTCATTCTTTCCATATGTCCAACCATCCTAATACTCTTTCATCAACCCTATCTCCCAATTCCCTTTCCACCCCCGTTCTCCTCTTCACCTCCTCATTTCTCTCTCTGTCTAGCTTAATAACCCCTATCATACTTCTCAGGCATTTCATCCCAAACACATTCAAACTCCTTTTATCTTCCTCTCTTATGTCCTATGTTTCTGCCCCGTACAGTGTTGTCGGCACAATCACTCCTTCATACAATCTCTTCTCAGCATCTATTCACAAATGTGTATTTCTCATTACACTTTGTAATCCCCCAAGGCATTTACTCTTCTCTTAATCTACATTATACCTTCACCCCCACTCCTTCCTTTCCTGCCACATTCGCACCCAAGTATCTAAAACTATCCACTTCCTCCAACTCACTTCTAGCCTGCTGCCACTCTCTCCCTTTGTAAATCTCATCACCTTACTTTTACCCATATTTGTCTTCAACTTCTTTCGCACACCTTCCCAAACTCTGTTACTAACTTCCTCAATCCCTCCTTTGATTCTCCTACAAGCGCAGTGTCGTTAGCAAACAACAACTGGCTTATTTCCCGCTTTTCTCCATTTTCTTAAACCATCTCCAGTCCCTAACCCACTACCCTTGCATTTACCTCTTGCACTACCCCATCCATGTATAAACTGAACAGCTAGGACGACATACCTTAGTAAAGGCATAAGGTAAATAATATCTCAGGTAAAAATGACTGGTAAAAATGTATACCGGATCTAGGCTACCCGTGCGGGATAGCGGTGCCGCCCACCAGAAGAACGACTTTATGAAGTCCTGTGCCGGATGGTTGGGTGTCTGGGCAGCACTGTGTTGTGGGTTCGAATTCTGGTCTCGGCTCCATCGTGGACAAACATTCAAATCATGAGGATCCACTTTTTAAAATGAGTGCCCCCCTAAGGACGAAATACCTCGTTCGCGACGGCCAGCCCTTGTTCCCCTTCGTAATCCCAGTAGGCTGTTGTCCTTGGCCCCTGGAGCCATTTAATCAACATAATATGTATTTGTATATTTAAAGACTTTGGTCCTCATGCCGCTGAGGTCACCTGCGAAGTCATATCTCGACACTCTTAAATTAATCAACGTCTACGCATTCTTATCGTACCTTGTTATCCACTCTGCTTTCAAGCTCTTTGGAACTGTTCTTCGCATCTATCTCAAATATAATAACTGTTTTTATAATTGGTGCTATGTGATGTTTACATCTGATAACGCTACCAAAACTGCTTCTGAGGCCATAAATTCTCTATGGCCTGGAGACCATACTTTAATTGCTTAACCATTTGATCAAATAACGTGGCCGACAGCTAGAATGATTATTGTCTCAACCTCTTCGATGATGCTGAAGAACGTGCTCCCATAGTTCGCCATTCCCCTTCACCTTACTGGTTCGTGGTATACTATTAGAAAAACCGAGTAAACGTTATTCACGCTTCTGTATCTAGAGAGACTGGAATGCTCCTTACAAATAACCTCAAGAAGTATAGTAAAAGTGAGTTAACCCTAGCTGAGGTTAACTCACTTTTACCATACTTCTTGAGGTTATTTGTAAGGAGCATTCCAGTCTCTCTAGATACAGAAGCGTGAATAAAGTTTACTCGGTTTTTCTAATAGTATACCACGAACCATATACCTTACCCTTCACACACAATTTTCGAATTCGTCACACCACACCGAATGTTGATTACTCCTGTCTCAGAAGATGACATTCTTCAGTTATGCTCTGATAATTTTGTTCCACAACCGACGAAAATCAGAAGAAATAATAACAGAATGATGCTCATGTTTTATTGTTGATATCTCCCTAAGCTAATAAATGTTGGTCCTCTTTCTTTACCAGTAAAGGCTTTCACCGACCACATTTTACAGTGTTATCAATATTACGAGTTCGGTCATGGAAGGAAGAACTGTACAAATAGTTCCCGATGCTGTCGCTTCTGGCATACTACTGGATGTGAATCGGAACCTTATTGATTTCACTACAGAGAAGTACACCCATTACGTTCTCAACAAGGCATTTTTCAACTGGCTAATTCTTATTTCATTAGTCTTGATAATGCCAGGCGAAAACTTTATTTTAGACAAAATTATGGTGGGGCTAAGACATACACCTCCTTCCTGCATTCCAGCTCTTCCACTGCATCAAATACAATTATGACACCTAGCTTTTTTCAACTGCCAATTTCCAGCACCACCCCACGTTCCTATGACTATCCTGCTCCTGTTGATACTCTCCGCAACTAGTTTTCTATTTTGGAAAATCACACAAACCCCAACACCGCATCTTCAGCAAAGCTTTCCACTGTATCATCAAAACCCCCTATTTCAACAGCAGCAAAGCCCTCCACAATATATTCAACATCACAAACTTTCACTATAGAAACCCATATCTTTAAAGACCATGCTCCCAAGGTTTCTCAATCAAGTACATATACCAAGGATGATAAACCAAAGCAGACACAGTCCTCAACAACAAAATCTCCCATATTTCCCTCTAAGTCCCACCAGTAACGTTCCCAAGGATTTGCAGAGTCCTTTGACTCAAGAGACGTTTCCCAAAAGAGAGATCTTTATGAGCACCAGGCAGTCATGAGATGGATATTAAAACACACGTGTGGTTTCCTATAACTGCATCAGGCCCCCAATCTCGGTTTACCGGCTCAACGAGCAACTCTAGACAAGACAAATATCACCGGTCAAGTAAGATAACTAATCAGGTAGGCAGAGGGATACTCTTCTCTGGAGCTCCCCTGAAAAAACCCTCTCGGTAACAATATTCAGATTCTTCCAATGGAATTGTCGCGGTATGCGTGCCTCCCGGGAAGAGCTGATTCTCCTCCTGTCACATTTTTCTCTTAGTATATGTCTGTCTTTAGAAGACAATTGTAGGAGACCCGGTTCCTTCCACTCCCTCAGGATATTATGCATTTTATTTTGACTTTAGTCCAGGACTGGGCCACCATGGCGGCACATCAATACTGATTCGAAACAACGTGTCTTTTACCGTTCTAGAAGTGCAAACTCCACTACAAGTTGTACCAGTCGAAATATCATCAAACCGCTCTTATACGGTATGAAGTGTTTATCTTGCACCCAATGTTCTTGTCGAGAGGGATGATCTTAGCCACTTCGTGCAAGACCTTCCTCCTTTCTATTTCTCTCTTTTTTTATACAATAAAAAATAATGGAGATTATGAGACACTTTAATACCTACGCTAGAAAGTTCCATGTAAATAACCACCCATCATTTCCATCCATAAAATTATTTAACCTCTTAAAACCACTATTAGTAAACTATCTCTTGCCTGTTTCCATTTTAGATCTAAATATATCCAACTCTTATTCATTACTGTGAGTCCTACCCTGCTATCTTAAAATAATGACTTTATCTTCATCAACCTGTTAAAGGCCTTGACCCATTTGAATATTTCTACTAAATCACCCCACACTCTGCGTCTTTCCAGAGTGTAAGTTACGGTGCTTAAGCCTGTCTCCGCAAGGAAAATTTATGAGCTCGTGTACCGTTTTGTTCATTGTCCTCTGTACTGATTCTGGTGAATTGATATCCATTATTTAGGACAGAAACCTAATAGTCAAGGATGTGTTTAACTAATGCCAGATTTATAACTGTCCTTGCAATATATTGGAATGCCCTGTTAGCTCTATTCCTGGCGCTAACACCCCCAAGTATTTTTCTTATTCTGTTTTCTCTTAAATGGTGTTATCTAAGCTATACCTGTTGTCTGGGCTATATAAACCTACG
>NC_134782.1:9066509-9071509 GCF_046742065.1 Oratosquilla oratoria
TACTCGAATTCTACAACACAGTTATCTCGAATTATGACAAAAGAAACAATATAGATTTAGTATATCTAGACTTTGCAAAAGCTTTTGATACCGTCCCACACGAAAGAATACTTACTAAATTAGCTTTGCATGGAATAAGTGGTAGCCTATTAGGTTGGACTAGTAATTGGTTGAATGGTCGAAAACAGAGAGTTGTTTTAAATGGAAAAACTTCTGGATGGAAAAGTGTTGCAAGTGGAGTTCCTCAGGGTTCCGTTCTTGGCCCACTTCTATTCATAGTATATATAAATGATATAGACCATGGACTAAGATCTACTGTTTCCAAATTTGCTGATGATACAAAACTGTGCGGAGTGGCAAATGATCACTCAAACCAATTAGATATTCAAGAAGATTTAGATCAATTACAGCAATGGTCTGAAAAGTGGCTAATGAAATTTAACACAAGTAAATGCAAGGTAATGCACATAGGTAAAAATAACAGTAAGTACGATTACAAGTTATTTGGAAATTCGTTAACAAAAATGGATAGTGAAAAAGATCTCGGCGTAATTATCAGTAACGACCTCAAATCATCCAAGCAGTGTATTTCAGCCTCTGAGAAAGCAAATAAGATTCTAGGACTGATTGCGCGATCTTTTGACTTCAAAAGTCCATCACTCATTAACAAGCTATATAAATCGTTAGTTCGTCCACATTTGGAATATGCTGTTTCCGTATGGTCACCGAATCTCATTAAAGACATTGATAGACTGGAAAAAGTACAACGGCGAGCAACAAAACTGATTCCAAATATCAAAAATAAATCATACGAAAATCGACTAAAACATATGAATCTGTTTTCCCTAAAAAAGCGTAGACTCAGAGGTGACTTGATACAGGTCTTTAAAATTCTAAAGGGAATTGACAACATCAAAAGTGACAACATTTTTACATTGAATGAGAATCAGACAAGAAACAATGGTCTCAAACTGTCCGGAAATAGATTCGATTTGGAAGTAGGTAGAAACAACTTTGCCAACCGTGTAGTTAATGAATGGAATAAAATTCCTGCAGAGGTAGTGCAATGTAGTTCAGTTCGAAGCTTTAAGAATCATTTAGATAAATACCTAAGTAAGATGCTGTAATGATTATAATTTATCTTATATTATTTGTTTTTGTTTTGTTATCATTTGTCTGTCTGATTTTCGTTTATTATTAGTATATGTCAATTCATTTTTATTTACTATTTACCTGTTTGTTTATTATTTAACTACACATATGCATTTTTTTATGTATTTTATTTGTAATTTACATTATCATAGTTTTTATTTATTATCTTATTATTAATATGATTTTTTTTTTCGCATCCGACCTAGATATGGATCAAAAGGTCTCCTATCGGCATGCTCCGCCTTTGTAATCCTTTGTAATGTGCAATAAAAATGTAAAGGCCTAAAGAGATGATACTTCAACTTCATTACTTCTAAATTTGGGTAATGACTATATCACTGTGATATACTGTATCCACTCAACTTTGGGGCCTAGATGCTTGTTATTCATTTCATTCAACATTGTGTAATATATTTCATATGTTCCATTAGAATTCAGCCCAAATGGGATTCAGCCCAAAGGGATTTAGCGTAACATAACCCAACTAACCCATTATTTTTAGCGAAATTAAAAGTGGACTGAATCCTGTGTGGGCTGAATTCCAAGCCCACCTATTTCATATTCTGTTAATTATTTCCAAATAATTTAGTGTCTTGTATGAATATGATCATTATCTAAAAAAATAACTACTGTACTCAAAAGTAGCTTAAATCACACTGTATTCATTCGTTTATTTATTCATTTATAAATCATGCAATATGCTACAATTTTCTGTTTCCATTTCAGGATCTGTATAAACAGCTTCAATCTCTTCATCATCGGCTCCACTTGAATTATCTGCAAACCTGACTCCACCATTAAAAAGGTCACTATCAGACTCGTCCACAAGCGCCACTTCTGTTAAATCATTTTCATCTAAAAGAAAGTCATCAACATCTCTGGACAGATTTATCATAAAAACTTCAGCCTCTCAAAAGGAAAATCTCGACAAAGAAGTTGCAAGGATTATATTTGCTACAAATTTACCATATTGTCTTGTTCAGCATCCTCAGTTTCTCAAGATGGTTCAGAACCTGAGGCCAGGTTATATTCCTCCATCCAGAAAAGATATTGCTGATAAGTACTTAGATCTTTTGTGTCAAAAGGAATATAAAAACTGTGCAGATGAACTGAATAATGAAACTGTATGTCTTTCAGTTGATGGGTGGTCTAACATCCATAATGAGCCCATAATATGTGTCACTCTAACAACATCCACTGGTCAGATTTATTTAGTTGACACAATAGACACATCAAGGAAACCTCACACTGCTGAATATCTTCTACAACTTGTACAAAATTCGATCAAGAAGGTTGAACAAGATTTTGGTCGTCACATTGGAAGTGCTGTGACAGACAATGCAGCTAATGTCACCAAGATGAGACAACTCTTGGAGGAATCGAGTGAACTTGAGCATACCGTCCTCACATACGGCTTATACCGTTCTTTGTATACATGTGGCAAGTCTATACAACACTGCTTCTTATATTGATATGATAAATGTCCTTTGGCAATCAGATCGCATATCAGATAGCAATCCCACAATATCTAGAATATACAAAGAAATATATCTAAATCAAATAAATATGATTTAAAAAAAAAATCGATTTTTATATATCTTAAAAAAAAAAAAAAAAAATCGCCAACCCTGGTCTCCACTAACCTCATACAATAATACCTGTTAAGTCCGGCTAAAATTGGCATTTCAAAGCATAACAGTGCCTTAAAGATAGCTTCTTATTTCACTATAAAAGTTTATATTAACTTATACTGCATTGAATAAATCAATAGTTGATATATTTGTCCTATATACAATGTTAGGTTTCTAGTTTTGATATATTTGTCCAATATAAAATGTTAGGTTACAAAGAAAGCAATGGCCTCCGCTAGCGGACCCAGGGATCTGGGTGCGCACGTCCTGTGTAATAGTAGTCCTTTATATATATTTATATATATATATATATATATATATATATATATATATATATATATATATGTACATATATATACATATGCTCTGTAAGCATATACATACACACACACACACATACACACACACATATATATATATATATATATATACATATATATACATATATATATACATATATGTATATATATATCTATACATATATATATATATATATATATACATATATATAATGTGTGTGTGTGTGTGTGTGTGTGTGTGTGTGTGTGTGTGTGTGTGTGTGTGTGTGTGTGTGTGTGTGTGTGTGTGTGTGTGTGTGTGTGTGTGTGTGTGTGTGTGTGTGTGTATTCACTTGGTCACGTGTTGGACTCGTGATCGACAGCTATTTCCCTCCCGGAAGAGAGCTCAGAGCTCAGAGCTCGTAGGTCCGATCTATGGGTTATGCTATGACCTTTTCACACACACACACACCCAACTCCCCGCCCACGAGAGTCAGAGTAACGACCCGAAGCGCAGCAGTACCGAAATAATTTCGGCCCTGGGCAGGATTCGAACCAGGAGCTGCGGACCACTTTCGTGACAGCTCAGCCTTCTACCAACTGCGCCACCGTGTGTGTGTGTGTGTGTGTGTGTGTGTGTGTGTGTGTGTGTGTGTGTGTGTGTGTGTGTGTGTGTGTGTGTGTGTGTGTGTGTGTGTGTGTGTGTGTGTGTGTGTGTGTGTGTGTGTGTGTGTGTGTGTGTTTAAGAAAAATGTATCATTTTTAGAAGCTCTGCCAAGGGATTCAAAACCTGACCTGTTCGTGCATAATCACGAAGCCAAGACACTAGGAAATGAGCTAAGCGCGATGATACAAAAGGACTGTATAACTCTCAGACCACACTCCATATAGCTACAGAAGACGTAGTCTCATTTTCATCCATTGATGTGGTGATTGGAATAAAAATGAACATAGAAAAGAATATTGGTAGGTTTTCTATAGACTTTTGTTTTCAGAGTACCATTATCTCATTGTAGAAGTGAAGGGCTAGATTCCAGGAAAGCGTTGAAGACGAACGTGGTATCCATAATTGCAAGCAATCACATCACTTATTCTGAACTTAACAAAGATCCTAGTGACACAGTTAATAAGAATTTCCATAAAGAATTAAGAACTTTACTTAAAGGCAGAGAAGATTTTATTAAATATTTCTCTACACAAAATCCTTCAACACCTTATTTGTATGGGCTTATTAAAACTCACAGACCAAATCATCCCATTAGGCCCATCATCAGTTCTGTAGGCTCTGTAAGCTATAAGCTTTCTAAGTGGCTTGTGACAAAGTTTTCTCCATTTGTAGGCATTATTTCTAACTCATCTATTCAAAATAGTGAAGACTTGATTCAAAAGGTTAAATCTCTTAACATTGATTATCCTCACAAATAAGTTAGTTTCGATGTCACTGGGCTCTTTACACATGTCCTAATTAAAGATAATGGATGATTTCAACTTTACTAACATTGATTGGATGACCATTGAACATGGCCACATAGGAAGTCGCTTGATTGATTTTCTTGGTGACAATTACTTAGTTCAGCATGTAGAAGAGCCCACAAGACATGGAAACTTACTTGATCCATTGATCACTAGACGCGAAAGCATGGTAACTGATGTAGAAGTTAGTGAAATTGTTGCAAGTAGTGATCACAACTTAGATTCAAACTCCTAAAAATTTTTAGAATAGATACTTGTGTTTCTTAAATATCCGATTTCAGTAAAGCTCAGTTCATAGGACAAAGTCAGGAGCTTCAGCTTACAGATTGGGAGGCAAAATTAACCGAAAGACCTGTAGATCAGATGTGGGAAATATTTCAAGATACGCTCACTAAGATGATTCATACTTGCATTCCTTTTAAGGACAGACGTCCCCCAAATCAGGCTCGCCCAAAATGGCTCGACA
>NC_134782.1:9076509-9101509 GCF_046742065.1 Oratosquilla oratoria
TAATATTAAACCTTCATCTTTCTATTCCTATCTCTTTTTTTGACCTATCCGTCGTCCATTTAGGTGTATTAGTTTCTTGAATTAAATTTCCTGTAATGGTATAAATTTTTGTTGACTAACCAGCATCTATTTGGTGTAACAGATTCGAAGGAATAGCGAGATTTTTCGCCTCCACTAACCGTTCTCATACCGAGTGGTGCTTTCCTTTCTCATCCTGGATGCCGTCAGGTGAATTTAGTATCTCCGTGGTTACTTCTCGTCTTCCTCCCAGCTTCGGTGAAGGAGGGTTTAGTTGTGACAGTGATGAATGAACATCAGAATGTGATGTGAAATTACCATACGGGTGGTGCCGTGAGTAATGTATATCAGATGAATTCTCTCTAATCTTTACATAGAATAGAATTCAATTTTAAGCCCACCTGATTTAGATTATTTTTCGGGGCAGTTGATTACAACGCGATTTACTGCTACAATAATTTCATTTTCAATTAAGAAAAGATAAACTGGCTCCAATTCATACCTACAGTTTCTCAAAATAAGGCAAGGAATGTTAATCAAAATGAAAGGTTTTCAGAAATATACTGATTGGATTTTAAAATGAAAAAGTAAGATATATATATATATATGTATATATATATATATATATATATATACATATACACATATATATATACATACATATATGTATATATATATATATATGTATATATGTACATATATATATATATATATATATATATATATACCTATATGTATATTCATGTATGTGTATATATATATCTATATATATATATGTATACATATATATATATCTATATATCTATATATATATATATATATATATATATATATATATATATGCATATGTATATAAACATATTTCTATGTATATGTATGTATATACGTGTATATACATACATACATCTACCAAGGATTTTTCCCCCTTTCAAGGGAGGTAGCCAAAAAGGGAAAGGCATAAAAACACTCCCACCCATTTCATCCCTAAATACACTCCACACCCCTCCCACCCTCCCTCTCATCTGAGCACCTCCTGGATGACGAGTCATCCCTTCACCTTGCCCACCGCCCTGGGTCAGAAGCAGTGTCGCAAGACACAGCACATCCACAGCAAGGCAGCTTCATTTAATCGGCGACCCCCCCTCTCCGTCCCCCCTTGCATATAAGGAGAGGACGGGGAGAATCCCTTCGGGCTGCGTCAAAATTTACTCACACATACTACCCCACCACCATCCCCCGCCCATTCCTCCTCATGCAATCACAACATCATCCATATACAACCATTCTCCACTCACCTCTGTCTTCCGTCCTCTCCCTTCCTTCCTCAACAGACATTCCCCTCTTCCCCAAAGCCCCCTTCACCCCATCCATCCATCTCATCCTAGGACGTCCCCTCATGTTCACTCCCTCCACATCTGCCTTCCATATCTCTTTTACTAGTCTTTCTTCACTCATTCTTTCCATGTGTCCAAACCATTCTAATATTCTTTCATCAACCCTAACTCCCAGCTCCTTTTTCACCCCTGTTCTCCTCCTCACCTCCTCATTTCTCACTCTATCCAGCCTAGTAACCCCCACCATACTTCTCAGACACCTCATCTTAAACACATTCGTGTATATATATATATATATATATATATATATATATATGTATATACATATGTATATATATACAAATACACACACACACACACACACACACACACACACACACACACACACACACACACACACACACACACACACACACACATATATATATATATATATATATATATATATATATGTATATATATATATATATATGTATATATGAGTGGATGGGTGGTGAGATAAACACAGGGAACTGTTAGGGATTTATTCTGATGTTTCGTCCTTACCAGGACTTCTTCAGAGTACATACACCTTCAAACAATTCACACCATAAATACCCTCCGAATCTATCCGCGTTCCACCATGATCGATCTAACCTCTCGTCCTCCTACGCTCTGCCTCGCGAAGTATCAAACGGCTGGCCGTTTTTGTTAATTTAATAAACCCTTCGCGGTGGTTGTTGTTTGTATGGGAAGCGATGTAAGCTGCTTCAGTTATTTTTCTTCTTTTCTTAGGAAGTTCTTTCTGCAGCACCTCTACTCTGTCCCAGTCTGGTAAGTGGCCATGAGTATCTACATGAACAAGTAGCGAGTTTGATACTCGGTGTGCCTTGACATCATTCCTGTGCTCAACTGTCCGCTTCTTAATACCTCTACTGGTTTCCCCGTAGTAGCTCATAGGACAGTTTCCACACGGTATCTTGTAGACAACAATGTTTTCTTCCCCGTTGGCCATGACTTTGTTCTAGTTCTTAACGATGCCTCCTATTTTCGTTCCCGTGCTGATCGCAATCTTGACACCGGCTCTAGTGAGCAACTGTTCCAACTCGCCTGAGGACTGGCTCGAGTTTGAAGGTTTGAAGTTGTTTGAACATGTATGTACACTGAAGTAGTCCTGGTGAGGACGGAACGTCAGAATAAATCCCTAATGGTTCCCTGTGTTTATCTCACCACCCATCCACTCATCTGTCTTACATATTTCATATTAATATATATATATATATATATATATATATATATATATATATATATATCTGTGTGTGTGTGTGTGTGTGTGTGTGTGTACACTATACACATGTGCATATATAAACGTATATATATATATATATATATATATACACAGTATATGTATTGTACCGTATGAATATATATATATATATATATATATATATATATATATATATATATATATATATATATATATGTATATATATATATATATATCAAGGACTACTATTACACAGGACGTGCGCACCCAGATCCCTGGGTCCGCTAGCGGAGGCCATTGCTTTCTTTGTAACCTAACATTCTATATTGAACAAATATATCAAAACTAGAAACCTAACATTGTATATAGGACAAATGTATCAACTATTGACTTATTCAATGCATTATGCGTTAATATAAACTTTTATAGTGAAGTAAGAAACTATTTTCAAGGCACTGTTATGCTTTGAAATGCCAATTTTAGCCAGACTTAACAGGTAGAATTGCATGAGGTTAGTGGACACCAGGGTTGGCGATTTTTTTTTTTTTTCTATCCTTTTAGAAAACATTTTTTTTTTCTAAATCAGATTTATTTGATTTAAATATATATATTTTTTTATAGATTTTAAATTTTGTGTGATTGCTATCTGATATGCGATCTGATTGCTAAAGGACATTTTTAGCATACCAATATAAGGAGCAGTGTTATATAGACTTGCCACAAGTATACAAGGAGCGGTATAAGCCTACATGTAGTATATATCACTGTGCAGCCCAGAACAAATTTCAACAAGATTCTTGTTGAAACTTGTTCTAGGTAAGCAGCTTCTCACTGAGTCAGTTGCTGCTTTGAAATCAACCAGGAAGGATGTCTTCTGGACCTGGTAGAGTGGTTCCTTCAGGCAGAAAGAATGATCCTGTCTGGAATTATTTTGAAAAACTACCAACAACTTCTGGCAAAGAGTACCGAGCTAAATGTAAAGGCTGCAGCCTGGAACTACAGGGCATTGTGTCAAGATTAAAATCTAACAGAGATAAATGCACACACATACACACATACACACACATACATATATATATATGTATATATATATATACAGTATATATATATATATATATATATATATATATATATATATATATATATATATATATATATCAAATCAGCCATCCTGAGTCCATTGCTGAACAAAGGCCTCCTTCATAGCATTCCATGATTCACATGACCGTGCCACCCTCTGCCACGTCACTCCTGCAAACCTCTCGATCTCGTCTCTCCACCTTCTGTCTGGTCTCCCTCTTCCACGCTTCCTATCTCGCGGCGTCCATTCAGTAACACACTTGCTCCATCGCTCATCAGTCGTTCGCACCAACTTACCTGCCCAATTCCACTTCCTCTCTTTTACTGCTTCCACAATATCTTTCACTCTAGGCTGCTCTCTCACCCAACTTGCTCTCTTTCGGTCTCTCAGTGTTATTCCCATCATTGATCTCTCCATTCTCTTCTGTGCAGTCCTTAGCTTTGTTTCCATCACCCTCGTCAGCTTCCAAGTCCCACATCCGTAGATTATTGCTGGTAGAATGCATTGGTTGTAAACTTTACGTTTCAAACATAGAGGTAGAGAGCCTCTCAGGATTTTACTATACTTACCAAACATTTTCCAACCAATTGTAATGCGTCTTTTTACCTCATTATCATGATTTTTCGTCACCTTCACCATCTGACCTAAATAATTATACTCTTCAACTTCCTCAAGACTCTCATCATCAATCACGATCTCTTTACTTTGAACTTTCGTGTTGAACATTACTTTGGTTTTACTCTTATTCATTTTTAAACCTACTTTGATACTTTCTTTGTTTAGATCGCTCAGCATATTCTTGTAAGTCGTCTGCTCTTTCTGAAATAAGAATGATGTCATCTGCAAATCTTAGGTGGTTCAAATATTCGCCATTAATCTTCAAACATTTCTTTTCCCAACTCAATCTTCTGAAAATATCTTCTAAACAAGCTGTAAATAGTTTGGGTGAAATTGTATCGCCTTGCCGTACTCCTTTCTCGATTTCGATCTTTTCTGTGTCTTTATGTAGTCGAACTATAGCGGTACCTTTCGAATAAATCTTTTCTAAAACTCTTACGATCTGCTCGTTTGTACCTTGTTTGCGTAGCGAGTTTAGTATTGCTATTTGTTCTACTGAACCAAAGGCCTTCTTGTAATCTACAAAAGCTAAACACAGAGGTATATTATATTCTGTCGTTTTCTCGATTAGTTGGTTTATCGCCTGCAAATGGTCTAGAGTTGAATATCCGCTTCTAAAGCCTGCCTGTTCTCTCGGTTGGTTTCCATCTAAAACTTGACTCAGTCTATTTGTGAGGATCTTGGAGAATACTTTATATACGTTTGATAGCAAGCTAATCGGTCGATAGTTACTAAGGTCCTTCTGGTCTCCTTTTTTATGAAGCAAAATCACTATAGCATTGCACCACGCATTCGGAACGCTTTCTTGACGTAAGCACTGGGTGTACAACTCAGCTAATTTAATATGAACTAATTTACCAACGTCTTTCAATAGATCTATTGATATACCATCTTCCCCAGGTGCTTTTCCTCTTTTCATAGTTTTTAGAGCAAATTCTACTTCTTCCTTTGTAATGTCTGGTACACTACTAACGTCTACACATGTATTTACTGACTCAACTACGGCCTTCGAAGAGTAAAGCTCTTGGTAAAATTCTTCTACTCTTTTTACCATTTTGTCTCTACATTTAATTATTTCTCCATTTCTATCTTTCAAACATATCACTTGCTGTCTTCCTAAAGCATGTTTACGCTCGGTCACTTTAATACTTTTACCTTTCCGAATAGTTTCTTCTATTTCGTCCATGTTTCTCTTTCTTTTCTCTAATCTCTGCCTTTTGTTGATAAGCTTGTTTAGTTCTACTCATTCTATTTCGTCTCTACTGCTTTTAATCTGCATGTTCCTTCTTCTTTTAATTAGGTCATTTGTAGTTTTGGAGTATTTGTTTTCTCTAATGTTTTTTGTACTTCCTACTTTTTCTGCTGATTCCTTAATGATATTCACTAAATTCACATTGATATCTTCCACGCTGTCCTCGTTAGTTCTTAGAGCTTCGAATCTATTTTTAATTTCTAACTGAAATAACTTTTTATTATCCTTAACCTTTGCAAGGCTTATTTTCCTTTTTAAAACTAGTTTATTTCTCTCGGCTCTGAAGTTGAATTTAGCTGTGCATCCTACCATTCTATGGTCACTCCCTGTGTTGACTTTATTTATCACCGTAACATTGCTAACGCTTTTGCTCTCATCTCCTAATATGAAGTCTATTTCGTTTTTTGTTGTTCCATTTGGACTTCTCCACGTCCATTTACGACCTACACGCTTTTGAAAGAAAGTGTTCATTATCCCCATATTGTAGTTTTCTGCAAAATTGACTAACATCTCACCTCTGTCATTTCTTTCACCTACTCCAAACTTCCCAATGCACGTCTCATCTCCCATCTTCTTCCCTACTTTAGCATTAAAGTCTCCTATTACCAAAGTGTACTTACTTTTTTCTTGATCCATTACTTGACTTAAATCATCATAGAAGGACTCAATTTCCTCGTCTGAACTCTGTGAAGTTAGTGCATAGACCTGGACTATTTTTAGAGTGTACCTTTTACAAAGCCTAATCACAATCCAAGCTACCCTGTCCGATAAACTACTGAATTTGATTACGTTACCCGCAACCTCTCGGTTGATCAAGAATCCTACTCCACTAGATCTTTCTTTGTCCTTACCTCTATAGTAGAACAGGTGGTGACCATCTTGTAATTGTACCAGCTTTTCTTCCGTTCTTCGGACTTCGCTCAGTCCTACGATGTCCCACTTGATGTTGTCTAGTTCTTCCATTAAACTCTCCAGTCTGTGGTCTTCTGAGAGACTTCTTACGTTGTAAGTATAGATCTTCATTTTCTTCATGTTCTTTAATGTCCAAGACTTGGATCTGCTTGGACAGTGCTTACTCACATTCGGTGGCACACTGCCCGTAAGCACACGAGGCAATGCGGTTGGACCTTTAGGTGACGATGATCCAACAGGAACGCCCGGCTTTCTTTTGATTGTGCTATTCATATTCATGTTGGCTATGAAGGGGGGTTGGCAGTAATCTCACCTCCTTGCCAACTGGTTTCTGGTGAGATATTTCTCTGGTGTCACCTTATTCATTATATTCGGTGAAGCCCTATTACTATAGGGTGCCCAATGGTCCACGCCGTCATTATGACGGTACCCCATATATCTATGAGGAATTTCCCTGTTTGCCATCAGGTACGTGTCAGTTAGCAGTGGGTCCTGCAACTGTGTGTTTGATCTGCTCTTTGTCTGATCTTTCCTACAAAACCTGTTCGATATGGGTGACCCTGCAGAGATTTCCTCTCTAATCATGAAGATTCTTAAGCCTATCCACCACGTGAAGGTGTCAACTATATATATATATATATATATATATATATATATATATATATGTATATATATATATACATACACATATACATACATATACCAAGGCTTTTTTCCCCTTACAAGGGAGGTAGCCAAAAAGGAAAAGGCATAAAATCATTCCCACCCATTCCATCCCTGAATACACTCCACACCCCTCCACCCTCCCTCTTATCTTAGCACCTCCTGGATGACGGGTCATCCCTGCATCTTGTCCACTACCCTGGGTCAGAAGCAGTGTCGCAAGACACAGCATATCCAAAGCAAGGCCGCTTCATTAAATCGGCGACCCCCTTCTCCGTCCTCCCATGCATAAAAGGAGAAGACGGGGAGAAATCCCTTCGGGCTGCGTCAAATTTTGCTCACACATACTACCCCACCCCCATCCCCCCGCCCATTCCACCTCATGCATCACAACATCATCCAAATACAACCATTCTCCATTCATCCCTGTCCTCTGTCCTCTCCCGTTCTTCCTCAACAGACATTCCCCTCTTCCCCAAAGCCCCTTCACCCCATCCATCCACCTCATCCTAATACGTCCCCTCATGTTCACTCTCACCACATCTGCTTTCCATACCTCTTTTATTACTCTTTCTTCATTCATTCTTTCCATGTGTCCAAACCATCTTAATACTCTTTCATCAACCCTATCTCTCAACATCACATATTCCCCTTGCTGACTCACAACACGGTTTTAGGCCACTACACTCCACAAACACTCTTCTGATAAACCTCACACAAAGAATTTTAGATAGCATCAATTCAGATAGCCCCCACCACAGAACACTTCATATAACATTAGACATTAGTAAAGCTTTTGATGCTATCCCCCGCCACAACCTAACAAATAAAATATATAACACAGACATGCACAATAACACCAAAAGATGGCTGGCCAATTATCTGGCAGGTAGGAATGCTTATGTGTCATCGCACATCAAAAACATTAAGAATGGAGTACCACAGTGCTCTGTTCTATCCCCCACGCTCTTTAATCTATACATGCATGAGTTACCCACACCAGACACCTCAGAAATACAAATCTCTTCCTACGCAGACGACATAACAATCACTTGCACACATCGTAACGCAGACAAAGCTGCAGAAGTAATCCAGCCATACCTTGATACACTCAACACATGGTTCATCACAAACAGACTCAAAATAGCTCCATCCAAATCTACAGAAACACTTCTTACCAACTGGACAAAAGAACACAAATACTTACCTCATCTCTACATCAACAACACTCTAATACCACACACAAACACACCGAAAATTCTTGGTGTAACATACGATACATCCATATCTTTCAAACAACACATCACAAACATAAAAAACAAATGCACACCTAGACTTAACGCACTTAAGTCAATCACTGGAACAACATTTGGACAAAACAAAGAAACTAATACAACAATATACAAACAATGCATACGCTCAGTGATGAATTATGCGAGTCCTGCATGGGCTCCTAATCTCAGTGAGACACACCACAACACCCTTCAAATCATACAAAACAAAGCCCTAAAAACAATTACAGGCTGCACAAATACAACACCTACAGACCATTTACACCATGAAACAAAAGTCCTCAAAGTCAAGGACCACCTCGACATGAGAGGCACACAAACACTTGCCGCAGCCACCACAAACACATCACACCCACTACACTACATAGCAGGACACCCACACACACCAAGAAACATTAAAACAACACCCAAAGACCTGTATCACACACATATACTCTCTTTTCTCCCTCCACAACCACCAAATACCAGCCTCCGGAAACATATTCATAATCATATCACTCACCGCTCCATTAAGACACTGAAAGACAACACACTGCTGCATGCCAGACCCCCTGATATCCATCCTTCTGAATCCTTTCTCCCACGAAAGGATAGAGTCCACCTGGCCAGACTGCGGTGCGGCCACCACCCAGCACTTCTAAGCTACCAGAAGAGGCTGGATGACCGCATTGTGAACAGCTGTCCAGGATGTAACACTTCACCCCATACCATACAACACATAATGGAAGACTGCATTATACACAATCATGCACGCAAACAACACAACATACACTCTATAAAGGATTTGTGGGAAAACCCAGTTTCGGCTGTGGCATTCCTTGGGGAGACGGGACTGCTCGGACAGACAGTCTAGGGAACGACAACAACAACAACAACAACTCCCTTTCCACCCCTGTTCTCCTCCTCACCTCCTCATTTCTCACTCTATCTAGCCTAGTAACCCCCATCACACTTCTCATACACCATCATCTCAAGCACATTCGAACTCCTCTCTTCCTCTCTTATGTTCCATATTTCTGCCCCATACAGTGCTGTTGGCACAATTACTCCTTCATACAATCTCCTCTTAGCATCCATTCCCAAATGTCTATTCCTCATTACACTTTTTAATCCACCAAGGCATTTACTCGCTTCTCTCAATCATCATTCTATCTTCACCTCCACTCCACCTTTTCCTGCCACGTATGCACCCAAGTATCTAAAACTATCCACTTCCTCCATTCGCTCTCCCTTAATGCTCACTTCCAGTCTACTGCCAGTTTCACCCCTTGAACATCTCATCACCTTACTTTACCCACATTTATCTTCAGCTTTTTTCTATCACACACTCTCCCAAACTCTGTCACCAACTTCCTCAATCCCTCCTTCGATCCTGCCACAAGCGCAGTGTCGTCCACAAACAACAGATGGCTCACCTCCCACTTTTCTCCATTTTCTTTAACCATCTCCAATCCCTGATCCACTACCCTTGCATTTACCTCTCGCACTACCCTATCCATGTACAAGTTGAACAGCCAGGGCGACATAACGCATCCTTGACGAAGTCCCACCTTTACCTCGAACCACTCACTCTCTCCATTTCTAATCCTGACACAAGCTCTACTACTCTCATAAAAACTCTTGACAGCTCCTAGAAGCTTTCCTCCTATCCCGTATATCCGCAAAACCTCCCACAGTGCCTTTCTATCAACCCTGTCGTAAGGCTTTTTCAGATCCATAAAAGCCCAAAAAACATCCTTCCCCTTTCCTATAGCTTTCTCACATATCTGTCTCACCACAAAGATCTGATCTACACAACCTCTACCCGTCCTAAATCCACACTGTTCCTCACCAATTACTCCCTCTGTTCCTCTCCTAATCCTCTCAATGAAGATCCTCCCATAAGCCTTCCCAACTACACTTAACAAGCTAATCCCTCTGAAACTACTACATTCACACTTGTCCCCTTTTCCCTTGTAAAGTGGAATTATACAGGCACTCCTCCAGTCCTCCGGCACTCTACCCTCTCTCCAGCAAACATTGAATAACCTCACCAACCAGTCCACCACCACTGTACCTCCTTTTTTCAGACATTCTGCATGGCATCCATCCAGACCAGGTGCCTTACCTGCTTTCATCATCTTAACAACTGCCTTCACTTCATCCTTCCTTATTTCTCCTCCATTTTCCTCACTCATCGCTCTCATTTTCTTAGCATTTCCCACTGCAGCTATCTTTCCCTTCCTATCCTCCTTCACATTTAGCAGCTCCCTAAAATATTCTGCCCATCTTCCCCTTACTCCCTTCTCTTCCATTATCATCTCTCCATCTGCATCTTTTACCTTTTCTTCTCTACTTGATTCGCCTCCTCTTCCTCTCTTAATTTCTTTCCAAAACCTCTTTTTATTACTTTCAAAATTTTCTGTCATACTCTTACCCCATTTCACATCTGCTTTCCTCTTTGCCTCCTTTACCTTTTGCTTTACTTCTCTTTTCTTTTCTTTGTACCTCTCATATGACTCCCCCATCCTATTTTAAAACCAATCTGTGAAAGCTCGCTTCTTCTCTTCTACAACCTTCTTTGTTTCCTCATCCCACCATTCACTACCCTTCCTTCTATTTCCTCCTGTCATTTTTGTTCCACACACCATCTTTGCACACTTTGTGACTCACTCCTTGAACCATCCCCATTCCTCCTCCACTCCTAGCTCTTCTCTTCCTTCTCTCCCTCCCAGTCCTCCCTCAGCTTCTTCTACTCCTTCTCCTTTTCCTTTTCATTTAAAGAGTTCACTCTAAGCACCTCCCTACCTTTTGTCCTTTTCATCATTCTCCATCTATCCTCCACTCTCAACTTGCCTTCCACCAAAAAATTATCTGATATTCTCCCACCCTCTACCCTTAGCACATGTGCATCCTTAACTCTTCCTATCATTATCCTATCTACCACTACATAATCCATTAACGCTCTATCTACCACCCTTCCATCCACCACCCTCTCCCATGTGTACTCATTCTTGACTTTCTTCCGAAACACTGTATTTGCTATCATCAACTTTCAAGACACATCTCCACCATCAACTCTCCACTACGATTCTTTCCTGGAACTCCACATTTCCCAACCACTCCATCAATTGGATCATTTCCTACCCTAGCAGTAAGGTCTCCCAGTACTGTTACATTGACATTTCTCCCTAATCCCTCTATACACTCATTTAAATCTATCCAAAAAGCCTCCCTTGCTTCTACACTTTTCTCACTACCAGGCCCATATGCACTTACAAAAACCCACATCTCCATTCCCAGTTTCACCTTCATCCGCATTATCCTTGAGGAAACCTCCTTCCACTCCCCTACACGTTTACCTATCTCTTCACTTACTACATATATATATATATATATATATATATATATATATATATATATATATGTATACATATACATATATATACATATATATATACATATATATAAACAAATATATACAGTTCATATATATATATACACATGTATATATATATGTATATATATATGTGTGTATATACATATATATATATATATATATATATATATATATATATATATATATATGTGTGTGTGTGTGTGTGTGTGTGTGTGTGTGTGTGTGTGTGTGTGTGTGTGTGTGTGTGTGTGTGTGTGTGTGTGTGTGTGTGTGCAAAGTAGACCACTTCGAAAAAGAATCTAACGAAGCAGAGCGCTTTCGTATATTACATCTTTAGTGCAAAAAGCCGTATGTGAGGTCAGGAGGCAAATGTCTTTTTAATAGGCTGGTGATGAAAAGTCCTGAAAATATATCTGGGGACCATTGCCCGGACATAATACCAGCCTAATATGAACATTTCAAAGGGGCAATGGTCCCCGGATATAATTTCAGGACTTTTCATGACCAGCATATTAAAAAGACCTGACCTCACATACGGAGTGAGCCGAGGGTAGAGATCTCTCACAATGCCCCCCTTTGTCATGTCAAGGGTGCTACTTAAGTAGCACTCACTATTCCAATTTGTATCTACTGAAGAGGATTGCAGTTTGCAATCGAAATATATAGATTCCCCGTCTCCAGTATTTTTTACTCCAACAGTGGTATTCAATTTATATATATATATTTTTATATATATATATATATATATATTATATATATATATATATATATATATATATATGTGTGTGTGTGTGTGTGTGTGTGTGTGTGTGTGTGTGTATATATAAATATATATACACATACATATATAAATATATATGTATATATATATATATATTATCGGCTTAAGAAACCTGCACAATGAAGCTATAGCGATAATCCCATACCAGACTCCTGGTCATATGGCCACTTCCCGAAGGCTGAGTGTGGTTTGGATATTCCGCAAAATTCATCAAAAATTTAAAATTCCCGGCTCTGTGTAGGTATGCACACGCGCTGATGATCCCACCTACCCCTCCCCACCCTTCACCTCCCGGCAGGCCAGGTACCCGTACGTATGCTCACTTTCTAGCGCGGAAACAGACTGACCGGTCACCCCGCTGCCAGCCTTTGTTATTACCGGTGAGTCTGTTTCCTGCTTGTTAAACAACTGATAGTTTCAGCGCTTTCTACATGGTCCCTAAGTTTATTCCATTCTTCGACCATCCTATTAGTAAACCATTTCTTGCCTTCTTAAATCTAAATTTCTCCAGATTATACCCATTGCTGTGAGTCCTGCCCAGTTGTTTTATTATGATTACCTTGTTTGCAAGCTCGCTGCCATTGAACTTCTTCAGGGGGCATGGCAGAGGGTTCAGAAATTGAAACCGTCCCCCTGCTTCTCCAAGCCGTCCGTAGCTGAACAACCCGGGCCTCTCGGAGGACAGGGGGACGAGTCTGATGGTGCGGAGGATGGCGCCCTGAGGGTCAACAGGCCTCTCGGCAGCCCCATACCTCCGACCATCAATGGTCCTCTAACGCCTCACGGCTTGCTTCGTCAGGCCCTAGGCGTACACTTTGACCTCATTCGTTCGCAACCCGTCCTCCTGCGTCTCCGAGCTGTCCTTAGGTGAACAACCCAGGCCTCGTGGAGGACAGGGGGACGAGTCTGATGGCACGGAGGGTGGTGCCCCTGAGAGACATCAGGCCTCTCGGCAGCCCCATACCTCCGACCATCAATGGTCCTCTAACGCCTCACGGCTTGCTTCGTCAGGCCCTAAGCATGGATTTTGACCTCTTCCGCTCGCAGTCCGTCTTCCTGCGTCTCCGGGCCGTCCGTGGGTGGGCGGCACGGGCCTCTCGGGGGACGGGGGGACGTGTTTGGTGGTGCGGAGGGTGGTGCCCCTGGGGGTCGGCAGGCCTCTCGGTGGCCCCGTACCTCCGGCCATCGGTGGTCCTCTGGCGCCTCTCGGCTTGCTTCGTCGGGCCCTGGGCGTGGAGTTTGGCCTCGTCCGCTCGCAGTCCGTCCTCCTGCGTCTCCGGGCCGTCCGTGGGTGGGCGGCCTGGGCCTCTCGGGGGACGGGGGGACGTGTTTGGTGGTGCGGAGGGTGGTGCCCCTGAGAGTCAGCGGCCCTCTCGGCGGCCCCATGCCTCCGACCATCGGTGGTCCTCTGGCGCCTCTCGGCTTACTTCGTCGGGCCCTGGGCGTGGCCTTTGACCTCGTCCGCTCGCGGTCCGTCCTCCCGCGTCTCCGGGCCGTCCGTGGGTGGGCGGCCCGGGCCTCTCGGGGGACGGGGGGGGGACGTGTCTGGTGGTCCCGGGGTGGCGCTCCTGGAGGTCGGCGGGCCTCTCGGCGGCCCCATGCCCCCGACCGTCGTGGTCCTCTGGCACCTTGCGGCTTGCCTTTTCGGGCGGGTCCGTGAGCTCACCTTCCTCCCGGGGCTGCTCACGTGGACCCAACAGGAAGTCCCGCTCGAGAAAGAGTTCTATCTCACCCAAGAGGCCTCGGACGCTCAGCTCGTCCACACCCTCCACATCCCGGTCACGACACCACCCTCCTTCCGTCCCTGATAGGCCCCGTCCTCGACTCTGCCCTATCGCGCTATCCGGCCTTCCAGGCCGCGCAGACCAGAGCATCCTTCTAACGAGCCTCCGACTCTGGCCCCCTCTCCCACACTCCCTCCTGGTCCTTCCCTCCGCCCCTCCGCGCCGGCAGCGAGTATAGGACTGGAAGGCCCCTCTCATGAGGAACCCCCCCCCCCTCCAATCGGGTTGGGGGACGGGGCGGAGGACCACCTTCGTTCTTTTTTACCTTATCCTCCTACCACGACGGACTCTTACGAGTTCCGCCCCTTCTCATGGTATGACCTTGCCTGTATCCCCCTTGTGTAGCGGCTAGGGATTTTATTCAGCAAAGATGCGGTCTCGCCTGGTGGAAACACTCTTCAGTACGGGGTCCTCTCATCACCTGAATGACATCATTTGACGTCTCGATCTGGACTCCGCCCTACTAGGCTGTTCAGGCACCCAGGAAATGGCACCTCGCTATATCAAAATATAATCCTTTGACGTCACAATGTGATCATGTGACGTCAGTGATCCTTTGAAGTCACGATATGATTCTTTGACGTCACGATGTGTTTCTGTGACGTCACGATGTGATCCTGTGACGTCGTGATGTGATCCTGTGACGTCACGTGATGCTGTGACATCACAATCTGATCCTGTGACGTCATGATGTAACCCTGTGGCATCACGATGTGACCACGTGACACCACTAATTCTGTAACATTACTGTATGGTCCAGTGAAATTACAATGAAAACATATGACGTCACGATGGGGTCCTGTGACGTCATTTTGTTTGTGTCGTCACGATATGATTACATGATATCACGATGTGATAATAGTTCACGAGGTAACGTCAATACGCGATAAAGTGATGTCACGATGTAATAAAATGAAGTCATTGTGTGATAATATGACGTCACGATGTAGTCCTATGACGTCAATTTGTGGCCCTGTGACGTCACGAGGCGATCCTATGATGTCATAATGAGATCCGGTAATGTCATAATATAATCACATGATGTCACTATGTATTAAACATATGGAAGTCAGCTCGTGGGTGATGAGATGTCACAAATTGCCTTAGGGCACTATTGGATGAGGATGCTCGCCACGGGCTTCGAAGACTTCCCGAGGGAAGACTTGGGGTGAGTTGGATACATACCGAGGGTCCAGGCCCATCCTAGCGGGAGAAGCTCAGGGAACGTCTTCACCCAGAACGAAGCCTCTTGACTAACGCCCAGGGACGAGGTCGCTCGGAAACGACCTCGGCCTCGCATTTATGTTATTATGCGTTCTGCAATCGATTTTTGTGACTTCACTACACCCTCTGGGGATCGGAATCCACCTTGGCCTACTAATTTGATTCTCTTTACCATACCAAAGAAAGGACCAGGAAAAACAAGACTGGCTATGAACCTGAGCGCACTGAACAAATACTTGAAACCCCTGCGATTCAAGATGGTGTCGGTGGCCCAGGTCCGGTCAGCACTCCGGGAGGGATTTGGATTAGCGTTCCTGGACCTTCAGGACGCAGATTGGCATTTCCCCATCCACCCCCGATATCGCCGTTTCCTAATGTTCCAGGTAAGGGGGGAGGTATATAATTTTACCAGACTCCTTTCGGACTCTTTCTTACCCCGAGGATCTTCACGAAACTAGTGAGAGTGGTAGGCGCACGCTGGGCAGAAGCGAGCGTCTCTACACTCATGTACCTGGACGGCTGGTTGATGCATTCGCCCACCGGGGAGGGTGCATCGGCCGACATCTCGGTGGCTCCGAGAGTGTTGGCGGACGTTGAGTTCGGGGTGGACTGGGACGGGTCTGCCCTCTCTCCCACACAGAGACTTTATTGGTTCGGAATTGAGTGGGACACAGTCAGCGCTCTTCGGGCGCTCCACTGCGTCAAGAGGGGGTGCTTCTCTCACACGTTCTCCCGCCGTCGGTATGTGTGTGTGGGGGGGGGGTGGGGGGGGGCCTCAACTTCGCGACCCCGGCCCTTCTACTGGGCCGCTTGGGGCGCCGACGGCTGGCACGGGAGGTCGACAGGAGCATACCAGGCCGGTACCTTCAGCACTCCACAGCTTGTTGCGTCCCTGGCTTCGGTCGGGGACCCTGCGCCGATCAGTCCCATAGTCCACCCCCCCCCCCCCCCCCCACCCCCAATGGCAGGGGCGGCGGACGCCTCGGACATGGGGTGCGGCTTCCAGTCGAGCTGGAGACATCAAGCTTGTCGGGGATGGTCGGAAGATAGAAGGTCACTACACATCAACTTTCGGGAGCTGATAGTGGTGAAAGAATGACTCGAGCGACACCCCGAAATCTCCTGCATGAGAGTCCGCTTCGACATAGTCAATGTGACGGCAGTACAGTGCGTGCAGAGGCAAGGTACGGCCCGACCAGGTCCACTCCTAGCCCTGTCGGAAGACATCTTCGCCGAGGCATCACGCAGGGCCATATCACTCCCGGCGAAGTATGTTCCGGGCCGCGAGAACGACTGGGCAGACGCTCTATCCAGGTTTCGGAAGACCTCCGTGGAGTGGCAACTACGCCCACAAGTGTTCGAGTCGCTCTCCCTCCGCTACGGCATCCCAGAAGTGGACCTGTTTGCCTCCCCAAACACGATCCAGCTCATCCTCACCTACAACCAAAGGACACGCACAGGAGGCCCAGACGCCTTCACGGAGGACTGGAACCGCCGTAAGTACGTATACATTTTCCTCCTCCAGCGACACCGGTCCTCCTGAAGGTGATGCAGACCCTCAGGTCCTTCAAGGGTCAGGTCCTCCTGATAGCTCCCTACTGGCCAACCCAGCCGTGGTTCGGGGAGCTAATGAGATGGTGCCCTTCTCCCCTTCTACTGGGGTCAGCCTGCCTAGCCAACAGTTTCTACGGGGGAGCTCTCAGCCAACTCTTCTCTACAGAGGCAGCAGACAAGATGCTCAGAGCTCACCTTCAGTCCTCAGTGCGGCAATATAAATCCTGCTGACGGAGATTCCAGAACTACATTCGGAGACACGCGATAGTGACCATCTCCGCCAGCACGGTTCTGGACTTCCTGACTTGGCTAGCTGACTCCACCAACAGGGCACCGGCGAAGATCTCGGCTCACTATATAGCCCTCACTGATCGGCTCCGCTTTGGCATGAACATCCGAGTGCGAAAGAGGGCTCGAACCCTCCTAATGAAGGGGATCAGCGCCTCGAGAGAGCCGAGACATCAAACGGTCCTGGCCTGGTCCTTGCATCGTGTTCTGCAGTACCTGGCGTTCGAAAGTGCCATTATGGAGGAAGAACACTTCTTTCAACGTGCCGTCTTTCTGCTCGCCTTGAGTACGAACTACAGGGCTTCACAGCTGGCGGCAATCACCCTCCATCCGTCCTTCTCCAAACTGGAGGAGGACAGCTTGGCCCTTACCCTCTCTCCATCACCAACATTCCTAGCCAAGAATAAGCAAGCGGATAACATGATTAGCCCTCTCAGAATACAATCCTTCCTGGAGGGAGGACACCCACACCCGCTGCGCCCGATCCGTGCGTTCAAAGACTACATGGAGCGCACGGAAGAGATTTCAGAGGATCATCTCTTCTACAATTGGAAATCTAGGAACCCCCTAACCCCGAGGTCCCGGGCGCACCTGCTTTGCCGCATTATAGAGAAAGGCGACACGGGCCATGCCCCACACACCCACAACATCAGGAGCCTCGCGGCATCACTAGCGTTTCTCCGCACCCACTCTGTGTAGCGGGTGCAGGACCTATGGGACTGGACATCGACGACTTCCTTAAGGGCACGATATCTCTACCACTCGGTTACCCCTGTCCCAGGGGAGGGGTGGGTGGGGGTTGGGGCAAAGGGCCACCGGGGAGTAGGGAAAGGCCCAGGAACCACTGAACAGGGTACAATTTTCTTATAATTTACGCATTATTTAAACAGTACAATATTGTACATATCACATTCGTCGGTATAAGTACTTGACGTTTCTTTTCTCCCCTTTACTGAGTGATAAAATGAATAAATCTCCCATAGAAGAGACACACGTAATAACGGCTTGAGACCTGGTCCTCGACTAAATCAGGCTTCACCTTCTCCTCCCACCTGTCCTCGTCTCATGCATAGCTTCACTGTGCAGGTTTCTTTCAGCCGATAATATTTCTTTGTCGCGGCTCGTGCCGCTTAGATTATTTCTATAGGCTTAAGAAACCTGTACAGATTTAGGGTCTCTCCCTCCTCCCACAGGCGAAGCCTTCATTTCTCATTGAAGTGAGCATACGTACGGGTAGCTGGCCTACCGGGAGGTGAAGAGTGGGGAGGGGGAGGTGGGATCATCAGCGCGTGCACATACCTGCACAGAGCCGGGAATTTTAAATTTCTGATGAGTTTTGTTTTTCTGGACGTGTCTGATGTAATATTAGGCCTTATATCAATAGTAGCATTTGTTCATGAATAAGTCAGGAGTACGTTGGTAGGGTATTGAATATTGAACTGTATCGTCATCCGCAAACTAGATTTTATTTTTCATAACGCATTTATTGCGCTACGTTTCCTGGGGGACTTATAAAATTTTACCATATTTTCTTTTCTGTTGCAGGTTGGGTTTTGTAAGTCATCAGTTCCACCATGAAAACACGCCATGATCAGGAATATATTAGAATGCTACTGGGTACCGTTCCTCAGGATGAAGAAAAGGAAATGAGGGGCAGTAAACTTCCATTGAATAGGCAGGTTCTATTATGTCTTCTAGCAAACCTTCGAGATATGCATTGGGATCAAGCTTTATCTGCCACCATTGACAATGTGCTTTTGCACTACCAAAGAGCAGGGGTTCCAACCATTTCCGGGAGGAATAATATTGGTCGAGTGATTAAAACTTACGATGACAAAGTTTTCATGATACTTATGAAAAATAATGTGGATAGAAGACAGGCAGATGATCCTGATATGATCAAGTTTAAATCAGAACTAGATAAAACAATGAATTTTTAAATGAATACCGTGTTGAAAGATATGGCAGCTGCAAAGAAGGGGAAAACTCAAGCCGAACAAGATGCAATCGATCATGACATACTGTTCATGAAAAGCATGCTGACTGGCAGAACAGCTACCTACTCTGGTGTGAACAAGGTACTAGGCAGAAGCATTAAGAAACGACAGGAGAGACAGATTTGAGAAAAGGGGCGGCAAGATCAAGAAAGTTGTGATTATGAAGAAAATGGTGTGGCTGATAATTATTCTCCTATTAGTACTGATGAGGACAATAACACTGATGAATTTATCACTGCTGAGCCAAAAAGAAAACACAGGAGAATAGTGAAAGAAGGGGTTTCAATTTTTGTGCCCCATGATATTTCAAAGTCAAAGTAACTTGTTTCATGCAGTGTTAGAAATAATAACTCACCAACCTGGTTGAGTGCAATTGTATGTTCCTTTGTATCTGCATGTGGCGGAGATACATCAAAATTGAATTTAAGTGCAAGAACAACCCACGGATACCGAGCTTCGATCATGTCAGAATTAAATTTGAAAATCAAGGATGATTGGCACCCATCAGACAAAGTACTAGTTTACTGGGATGGAAAATTAATGGATGCACTTGATTCTAAAAGCACTGATGATCGCCTGCCCTTTCTTGTGTCTGGTGACAATGGCACAAAGCTTTTTGGAGTCCCCCCTCTTCCACATTCAAATCAGAAAGGTGGCCCACACAAAGGTGATGTGATATCAACAGCAACAAAGCAACTTTTGATGGATTAGAAGTGTAAAGAGAATGTTGTGGGGATGATTTTTGACTCGACTCCACCAGATACAGGTAAGTCCATCAGAAACTGCTGTGTAAATATTAACATAATGAGGATGAATTATATATACATAAATAACCATATAGAATTATAAGAAACTTTTCTAGAATTGGAATTATTTAATTAAATACTATTCTCGTACACCTTCAGAACAGAAAACTGGTTCTTGCGTCTCCCTGCAAAAAAAATTAGGGCGAGCTCTTTTCTGGTTCGCTTGTCGAAGGCATATAGGTGAAGTCATCCTAAGTGCTTGTTGGGATTGTCTCAAAGTGGAAAGCTCTTCAGGTCCAACCATAATGCTTTTCAAGAGATGAGCCTTCATGTTTTACAATAGGAACAGGAACCTTGAATGTACTTGGTTGAATGCATGACAACCGAGCAAAGTTATTCAAATTGTCACGTGGATAAATTCGGAAATGATAGGGAAAACACTTTTCAAATTAGTGAACATTTATTTCCAGATTCAAGAACCACTTTTCCAAATTGGTAGGCTACAGCGACAAAAATATATACTACCACCCCACAATGCCTGGAGTATTTGAGGAGCGCCATCAGGAGATGGCCAATTTCTTCCATAAATCTCTATCCAAACCATTTGCTCGGGGCGACTACAAGGAGTTGGTAGAGCTTTGCCTGTTGTTTGTGACTAAAGGATCTGACCCTGTGAAGTTCACAATGGTCAGGCTCGGTGCACTTCATAAAGCAAGGTAAATGGCCAAGTTGCTCTATACCCTCAAGATCGTTCTTTTATCAGTTATGATTCAAGAGCAGTTTCTTAGAGCCGAGATTGCAACTGAGACTCAAATCAGCAAGTTGGAACGTTTTGCTGTCTTCACAGTCGCAGTTTATGGCCCATGGTGGCTTGTTTGCCCAGTTCCTGCCTCTGCTTTACTAAATGATTTTGTATCGGGGTGGCCAATGAAAGTAAAAAAAAAAAAGAAAAAAAAATTGTATTAGATATAAGCACTACAATAACGAGCTTCGTAAGCTAGATCACCACTGGTTCTTAGCGACGCGACCACGCCAGACTTAGCGGGAAAACATACACGCTCAAACTGAACACTTGGTTATCACAATAATATATAAAATATATGATAATAAACATATACGTTTATATGAACACTTGGTTCTCACAATAGCATACAAAATATATAATAATAAATAAACAATATTACAAATACGTATGTGCAACACACAAAGAATATTCTATGCCACCATTAGATAGCTCGGCCACCATCACTCGGTGACCCCACCGAGCAAACAAAAAGAAATGACCAGGCAAGCCAAAAGCAAACATAACACAGTCCACACACATACAAAGGTGAATATAAAAGTGTAGAAAAGAATAACATTAGCACACCCTAATACATAAGCAAGAATACAAGAATATATACATAAGAATCACATACAACATAATGAAGGTACACAAGAAACATATACAACATAATGAAGGTACACAAGAAACATATACAACATAATGAAGGTACATAAGAAACACATACAACAAAATGAAATAAGAACTGGCGCCAGTTAACCAAAATACAAAAGACAGCAATTGCCGGACGTCCGGGACATGACACTCAATAGCTAAACAAGAGGTACACACAAAAATGAATACACTTAACAGAGAGAAAAAAACCCACAAAGCACAGGGCAAGACAAACAGAAATAACAACATAAACAATATACATATTCAGTTATGAAGACACAGGACCCCTTGAACGGAGATTATAATTATGAGGGGCTGATACAGGAATAATTTGTACAGTGGGCTTTGGAGGAGGCCGGGTAAACGCCGGTATGGGCACCTGAGTGACCTTATGTCTGTCCACATACACCACTTCGTTCAGTCCCTGTGAAGTATCAAAGACCCTGAATTTGTTGGGATGCAACTTCTCAGTAACCAAAAAGGGGCCACTAAATTTAGTTTAACTTAGATTGGCGGTCAGGCATGCTCTTATAAACATGATCACCAACAACGATGGTAACAGGCTTTGCACGAATATGTTGGTGTTTCAACATTTCGGCCTTGGAAACAGGAAGTTTTTTCTTTCACAGAGTCATAAATGGCATGCAACGTGTGACTCTGGAGCTGATCATAGTCATCAAAATTGTAGAGGGGACGAGCAGGGCTGTCAAGCACATCATAAGGGAGCCGTTTTTCAAATTCATAGATGACATAATGAGGCGTTTTGCCCGTAGAAACATTAATGGTGCTATTAATACAAGCACTGACATGGGGAAGCCAATCTTCCCAGGATTCATGAAAGTTACTCGCAACGTGTCTGAGTATCTCTAGAATTTTCCTATTCGTCCTCTCCACAAGACCATTGGACGCCGGATGGTAAGCAGTCATGAATGTTTGTGTGATGCCGTAACGTTCACAAATACTTGCCAAAACCTCGTTCCTAAATTCAGTACCTTTGTCACTTAGGAGCACCGAAGGAGTAGTGTATGGACACAAAACATGAGAAACTAAAGCATGGGCTACAACTGGTGCAGACTTGTTACGTAAGGGACCTAATATTACAAAACGACTAAAGTGGTCCATACACACAAACACATACACAGAACCTTGAGTGCTACGAGGCAGTTGCAAAAGGTCAATAGCCACAGTCTGAAAAGAGTGATAAGGAGTAGGGTACTCTAAGATGGGAGCAGTGCGCGTAGAGCCTTTGTTCTGGGCACAAGAACTACACCTGACTACATGAGAGGTAATGTCTAGTCGCATTTTAGGCCAATAATACTTCTTACGCGCCATAGCCAGAGTCTTGTCATGACCTGGGTGACCAGCCTGAGGGGCATCATGAGCAAGGGACAAAACAACGGGAACTAGAGACTCAGGGATCACTAGATGTGCCACATCCTGCTAAAACACTTCCACATTACGAATTAGAACCTTGTCCTGCAGGGAAAATTGGGACAGAGGTACCGGTAAAGCTGGTAAGGTGGTATCATTACCAGACTCCAAAGCATAAATGACAGCAGACCAAACAGGGTCTTCACGCTGAGCTTTGGCCAGAACCTTCAGGGAGAAGTTGTCAATTACTGTAACAGCAGCAACAGGGATATTACCTGAAAGTGCATCAGCAACGTTGTTTGCACGCCCCGGGATATGTTTAAGGGTTGGATTGAATTCCCCGATCGTGAGGAACCATCTGGCTAGGCGGCCTGAAATATTTTTGCCCTTGAAAAGCTGAGTGACAGCAGTGTGGTCCGTGTAAACTGTAATACATACATACATACATATACCAAGGCTTTTCCCCCCTTACTAGGGAGGTAGCCAAAAAGGTAAAGGCATAAAATCATTACCACCCATTCCATCCCTGAAAACACTCCACACCCCTCCACCCTCCCTCCCATCTTAGCACCTCCTAGATGACGGGTCATCCCTGCACCCTGTCCACTGCCCTAGGTCAGAAGCAGTGTCGCAAGACACAGCACATCCACAGCAAGGCCGCTTCATTAAATCGGCGACCCCCCCTCTCCGTCCCCCCATATAAAGGAGAAGACAGGGAGAAATCCCTTCGGGCTGCGTCAAAATTTTGCTCACACACACTACCTCACCCCCCATCCCCCGGTCCATTCCACCTCATGCATCACAACATCTTTCATATACAACCATTCTCCATTCACCCCTGTCTTCTGTCCTCTCCCGTCCTTCCTCAACAGACATTCCCCTCTTCCCCAAAGCCCCCCTTCACCCCATCCATCCATCTCATCCTAGGACGTCCCGTCATGTTCACTCCCTCCACATCTGCCTTCCATACCTCTTCTACTAGTCTTTCTTCACTCATTCTTTCCATGTGTCCAAACCATCCTAATACTCTTTCATCAACCCTATCTCCCAGCTCCCTTTCCACCCCTGTTCTCCTCCTCACCTACTCATTTCTCACTCTATCCAGCCTAGTAACCCCCATCATACTTCTCAGACACTTCATCTCAAACACATTCAAACTCCTTCTCTCTTCCTCTCTTATGTTCCATGTTTCTGCTCCATACAGTGCTGTTGGCACAATCACTCCTTCATATAGTCTCCTCTTAGCATCCATTCCCAAATTTCTATTCCTCATTACACTTTTTAATCCACCAAGGCATTTACTCGCTTCTCTCAATCTACATTCTACCTCCACCTTTACTCCGCCTTTTTCTGCCACATTTGCACCCAAGTATCTAAAACTATCCACTTCCTCCAGTTGCTCTCCCTTAATGCTCACTTCCAGATTACTGCCACTTTCACCCCTTGTACATCTCATCACCTTACTTTTACCCACATTTATCTTCAGCTTTCTTTTATCACACACTCTCCCAAACTCTGTCACCAACTTCCTCAATCCCTCCTCCGATCCTGCCACAAGCGCAGTGTCGTCCGCAAACAACAGCTGGCTCAACTCCCACTTTTCTCCATTTTCTTTAACCATCTCCAATCCCTGATCCACTACCCTTGCATTTACCTCTCGCACTACCCCATCCATGTATAAGTTGAACAGCCAGGGTGACATAACGCATCCTTGACGAAGTCCCACCTTTACCTCGAACCACTCACTCTCTCCATTTCTAATCCTGACACAAGCTCTACTACTCTCATAAAAACTCTTGACAGCTCCGAGAAGCTTTCCTCCTATCCCGTATATCCGCATAACCTCCCACAGTGCCTTTCTGTCTACCCTGTCGTAAGCCTTTTCCAGATCCATAAAGGCCCAAAAAGACATCCATATCCAAAAATTATATCACGGAAATGCTTTAAAGCCTACACCACTGCCAGGGCCTCTAAATGAGTGACAGAGTAACGGGACTCATGCTTATAAAGAATGCGACTAGC
>NC_134782.1:9106509-9113174 GCF_046742065.1 Oratosquilla oratoria
TTATGAGGGAATTATGTCCGTGGCGCTCCGTGGGGTGCTGGGATGGCCGTTTGTCCACCCAGGGAAGCTAGAGTCATGGAGGTTGTACCTCCCTGTACATCTATGGTTGGAACCTTCTCTCGAATATGGAGGACCTCCAGAATCTCCAAACGATGAAAGTTGTGTGCGGAGTCGATGATCTTTGTATTCCCCACCAGGATCTTTCTAGTCAGGAAGTTGTGTTTTTCCGAAAAATGTTTCTTCGGGGCACTGGCTTGTAGATGACACGTTAATCTTCTGGAGAGAGAAGTCGTCGTCATTCCTATATAAGACATAGGACGAAGCTTACAGTCTTCGTGCGGGCAGATGAATTCATAGACGACATTACCCCTTCGTATTGAGTTGAGGTTACGGGTCGTGTTATTTTGCAGGATGAGGTTTGACGTTTTAAAACTCTTATAATAAATCCGAAGCTCCAGCTTTTCTCCAGATGTCGGCTGGATAGATCCGCGGTGTATGTTCTTATGACAAAAGAAAAGTACCTGCAGAAAATGAATACGGCCATCCCAACACCCCCCGGGGCTGGAATATATATTGTCTCTATTATCACTTAGATGTACTTGAAAATGCTCTAGGAAGGGCAAAGCATCGTAATATACAATACTTCGGCAATTATTTATTCCGACTTAATAAAGAACAACGATCCACTATTAGAAAGGTTGAATCCTTTAACAAGAATCTCATTCTTGCACAAGCAGCGGTCCAATTTAAATATGTATATATGTATATATATATATTTGGATGATGGAGAACATAAGCACAGGGGAAGGCTCGGAACCCTAAACACTCTAACGTTTCGTTCGCGTAGAACTTCTTCAGAGAGTGTATGTAGAACTGCAATTGAAGTTTATGTACTAAATCTAATTATCTTTTCGGACACTTGGGAAAGGTCGTTTTTCTGGCGTGCTTTAGAATTAAAATACTAGTTTCTTTAGCTAAATTGATAAACCCTCCTCGATGATTCGATGAATTATTAGTTGAAATATATGCTGATTCAACAATTCTTCTAGTGAATTTATCAAAACCTTTATGTAGCACTTCAGCTTCTCTCCAGTTTGGTAAATGATCGAATTTTTCCGCATGAACTACTAAAGAATTAGATGTCCTATGTGCTTTTATGTCGTTTTTATGTTCATAAATTCTTTTTTCTAATCCTCTTGACGATTCGCCAAAATAAGCCATTGAGCAACTATTGCACGGGATTTTGTATACGACGCTGTTTTCGGAATTGGTTCTTTTTTCAGAAGTCTTTATTAAATCACCTATCCTCTTGTTAGTTATTTTAGCTATGTTCATACCTGATTTTGTTAAATATTTGTCTATTATTGGTGACATTTCTGAGCCAGGTACTGATATAAAATTTGTATTATTCTTATCATTTCTCTCTTTCTTTCCGCGATTGTAAATATTTATTGCTTTTCTTTTTGTTCTTTTCAACATTCCCTCTGGATATCCAAGTTTGTCAAAGGTTTTCATAATGTAATCAAATTCGCCTTCTAGGTATTCATTACTACAGATTCGTAGTGCCCTGAGAAAAAATCCTATTACTATACCACTCTTTGTCCTATCATCATGTGCGGAGAAGTAATGTACTAAATCCTCTTTGTTAGTTTCCTTTCTGTATACTGAGAAAGTTACAGTTTTTTTCATTCGTCGTATTAACGTATCTAGGAAGGGCAATTGTCCGTTTTGTTCCTCTTCTACGGTGAACTGAATATCGCTGTTGACCGCGTTAAGCATTCTCACTTTATTATTTACATTGGTGTTTTCGGGGATGATTGCGAGGACGTCGTCTACGTATCTAAACCAGTGGATCCCCTACCATTGATTCTGATAAAGTTTTCTTTTTCTAATAACTCCATATATAGACAGGCCATCACTGCACTTAAAGGACCACCCATAGCGAGACCTCTCTGTTGTTCATATTCGTCACCATTAAAAGTAAACGCACCGAAATTTACGCATAAATCTATCAATTCTATATAATCTTGTTTTCTTATGGGTAGGTCAGTATCGTTCATATCTTTTATTACTCTCTTTACTGCTTCTAACGCACCGTTAGTGGAAATATTTGTATATAACGCCTTGACATCATAGCTTACTAACTTTTTCCCCGTGAAATCTAAATCTTTTAGTCTTGTCAAATAATTTGTCTAAAAAACTTATCAATATATATATATATATATATATATATATATATATATATATTTATATATTCATACACACACACACACACACACACACTTACACACACACGCACACACACACATATATATATATATTATATAAATATATACAGTATATATATATATATATATATATATATATATATATATATATTTGTGTGTGTGTGTGTGTGTGTGTGTGTGTGTGTGTGTGTGTGTGTGTGTGTGTGTGTGTGTGTGTGTGTGTGTGTGTGTATGTGTGTGCATGTGTGTGTGTGTGTGTGTGTGTGTGTGTGTGTGTGTGTGTGTGTGTGTGTGTGTGTGTGTGTGTGTGTGTGTGTGTGTGTGTGTGTGTGTGTGTGTGTGTGTGTGTGTGTGTGTGTGTGTGTGTGTGTGTGTGTGTGTGTGTGTGTGTGTGTGTGTGTGTGTGTGTGTGTGTGTGGATACATAGATACATAAATACATACATACATACATACATACATACATACATACATACATACATACATACATACATACATACATACATACAAACATAGTTAGATATAGGGAAACACGTGAACAGGCAGGTATCATTTGGGGAATGCAATTGCACCCCTACACTCAAAAACTGACATCCAATTCAGAGTCGTGCTGAACTGCATATGTTCTATTCTGGCAGACTCACGGCGATTTCATCCAGATGGGAACCGATCCTATCCAGATTGACTTCTCAGACAACCCTCCCCAGCTGAATGGAGTTCGACTCCCATTGACTAGAGTAAGACTCGTGCATTGCGCCCAATCTCTGTTATTCTAATAGCGTTATTTCACCTTGACCTCAGGTTTTCTGCCAATCAACGGAAAGGTCAGCCGCTCTTGCCTTCGCTTCAGTGCACTCGAGTCCTTTCCGTGAGTCTCGCATCTGGAACAGTAACCAACCAACTACCTGGAAGCTACGTTCCTCCTCCGCCGAGAGCACCATGAGGACCTCTATCTTCCTTTTCTTCTTCCTCGTGGCCGTCCTGAAGACTGGAGAAGCATTATCGCACGAAACCACACCGACTTCGACTTCGACCACATCATCAACATCAACGACCACACCGACAACCACATCAACCTCAACAACCACACCGACTTCGACTTCGACCACATCATCAACATCAACGACCACACCGACAACCACATCAACCTCAACAACCACACCGACTTCGACTTCGACCACATCAACAACATCAACGACCACACCGACAACCACATCAACCTCAACTACCACACCGACTTCGACTTCGTCCACATCATCAACATCAACGACCACACCGACAACCTGTTCCCCAATTGATACCACAAACGTGGAACCAGATTTAGGTCAAATAGAAAGTGGGATTGATACCATTGAAGGAATTGTTGATTCGTCAGTGTTTACTGCTGACCAAGGGTCTCTTGTACAAGACAGAACACAAACTATCACAGATCAAGTAACTCGTCTTAGGACGTTACTCAGTGCTGGCCAGACCAGCGATGTGATGGCCGATATAGAATACAAAGTGGGTAGGGCTCTGGCGCAGGTTGGAAATGCTAATAATAGAATCACGGTTGCAGAGGAAAACGATGCCCTGAGGAGTGAATACGTCACCAGGACAGACAATATCCTGCAGAAAACCATTAAACGCCTGGACGAATGCATAAACCTGCTTGAACCTATGAATTGCCCGCTCCCAACAACAACAACAACCACAACTACTACAGCGGTAACTTGCTCCCCAATTGATAGCACAAATGTGGATCCACATTTAAATGAAATAGAAAGTGGGATTGATGACATTGAAGGAATTGTTGATTCGTCAGATTTTACTGCTGACCAAAGGTCTCTTGTAGAAGACAGAACACAAACTATCACAGATCAAGTAACTCGTCTTAGGACGTTACTCAGTGGTGGCCAGACCAGCGATGTGATGGCCGATATACAATTCAAAGTGTCTAGGGCTCTGGTGCAGGTTGGAAATGCCAATAATAGAATCACGGTTGCAGAGGAAAACGATGCCCAGAGGAGTGAATACGTCACCAGGACAGACAGTATCCTGGAGAAGACCATGAAACGCCTGAACGAATGCATAAAGCTGCTTGAACCTATGAATTGCCCGCTCCCAACAACAATAACGACGAGGATGTAAGCACCGTAAAAACTGGTTTGGGTGATATAGGAGAATATATTACAGACATTGATGAAGAAGTCAGTTCCAATGACCTCAATGCAGAAATAATAAGTATAACAGGCGAAATGAGCACTCTGTTGGTTGAAATTAAGGATCTAAACAAAGAGCAATACAAGAACTTTACTCCCGAGGATGAGACCACAATTAAAACAAAAGTGTCGACGGCTCTAGAGAAGGCTGAGTTTGCGTATGAGAAAGTCGTTAAGGCAGCTTCATCTACCGACTCAGTGGAAATAGCGGATCTTGAAACGAAAGCCTCCAATATCCTTCAAAAGGGTATTAACCGCTTGAATGAAGCCATAGACTTACTATCAACGCTTTTGTGTGATTAAACATGTCAATCTTTTCATCTTTCAGGGATCTAAGGCCAACGTAACGCGCTCCCCACTTTCCATTTTCATTAATGTATCATGGGCTTTTAGGGAGTCTATTCGGCTCACAGGAACCCCTGGGATTCAGTGGATTGTATGTCTGTCTTTGAGACCCATGAACACTATACTGGATTTCTGAGAAACTTGTTCTGGTCTACGCCAGCCGATTTGATTCTGCCCAATAGGAAGCTATTTCCACAACCCTGTATGATGACAATCAGTGCAACGATTAGAGGATTTTAAAGAATGAATGATATATGCATATATGTTTCTTGTGGCAACAATATTGACATTGTGTTACGGGCCTCCATCGATGTGTTGGCATCTTATGTCAACCAATCGAGACGTCCGGGGATTGAGAAATGTATGTTAGCATACATTTTCCCCATTCTAGTCAAATGTCACCATATACAGTTTGGTTTGAGATTTCCATGTCTGGTTAAATAAAGACGTTTCCTCGCAGCAAATTGTTGTTTCCCTCTCGTCCCAGCGTATCTCATGCACGAGTTTTACAATTGTACTTTCACGCCCCCCGAGAGATGGGAGTAACAAGAAAGGGTGGTAAGTACGGACCGGACCATAGGAGGGTTCGAATAAAACACTTGTCAAGTCGCCCTTCTGCATGAAAATAGATCCATGAAGTGCTTAACACTACAACAAATCACCATTATCCTAAAATCTAAGATCAGACTATGTGACGGCCCATGCAGCAAAGGAACTTGATTTCTACTAATTTTAAACACACCCTACCCTGTGCAGCTCCTTTGTTTATGGTACAGCGCTTCTATTCAGGGTGTGGGAGCACCGCACCGCTGCCATCAGTTATGTAACTGGTTTGGGTTGTTACATAAGGGGGGCTTAATGCTGGCGAGATAAAGTCTCTGCCGGACTTTCTTGTCTTTATTAACAATATGATCTGGTTAAATATAACAGGTTACAATTAGGTCCTTTGACCATAATTCTCTAAGTGCCGGGCCTTGACCCCGGGCACTCACCTGGACAGATGTCTACCTTCTGCCAGGTTCGCGACCTGGGCAGATCTGCGTCTGGCAGGCTCTTGACCTGGCCAGCTCTGGCATAGCCGTCCGATAATGAAGGGGGTTAATGGGTTGTCCTATGTGACACGTGTTAATTAATAATTACTGGCACAATTGTTAGTTTTGTATATAGGGGTTAGTCGTATGGTTGGTGGGTGTGGCTAGACATGGTGTGTGTATGTTAGCTTACGGGTAATGTAATTGGCGTAGGTATAAGAATGGGTTCAATGGGTCTGTCTGGTGACATTAGGCATCTTGTGACATTGTGGGGGCGTCGCTGTTGTCTTACTCTGCATTTTGCAATAGGGAAATAAGCGAAGTCGGCATGATAGAAGTCTTGCTCAAGGCGAGTGCCATGTCGTATGTTTGTGGATCACGTGCGTGGTTGGTGATGGTTAGTAACGGTTACACCTGGTGAGAGTCATAAAAAAAATAGAACTCATGGTCGTCGAATAATACGCATAGCACACTGAAAATCATAGCAAACTTTTCATATCGGCAATCACTTCCCAAACTCCTATCTTCAAAGCAGGAAAAAAATAGACGAGATACAATGGGTGCACTTCTTTTCTTGTAAAATTCATCTGATCTTTATTTGGGGTCTATGGACCCTTTGGGGTGAGGGAGAGCTTCACAGATGAGGTCATAAACCGAACACTATAATGGTATATAGTGGGTGCCTGACGATTCTATTCAGTGTTCAGGTGATCTGCAGGACTCCAAAGGACACTCGTGCATAAGTATGGGATACACGAGAGAATAGGTTGAGAAACCCTGATATAGGCAAATTATACAGTATGTGCCTCGAGGAATCATGATACGAAGCACCTGGAGACCTTAAGTGTTCAAAGACTACCA
>NC_134782.1:9118674-9123674 GCF_046742065.1 Oratosquilla oratoria
TAAATGATATAGACCATGGACTAAAATCTACTGTTTCCAAATTTGCTGATGATATAAAACTGTGGGGAATGGCAAATGATCACTTAAATCGGTTAGATATTCAAGAAGATTTAGATCAATTAAAGCAATGGTCTGAAAAGTGGCTCATAAAATTTAACACAAGTAAATGCATGGTAATGCACATAGGTAAAAATAACAGTAAGTACGATTACAAGTTATTTGGGAATTCGTTAACAAAAGTGAATAGTGAAAAAGATCTCGGCGTAATTATCAGTAACGATCTCAAATCATCCAAGCAGTGTATTTCAGCCTCTGAGAAAGCAAATAAGATTCTAGGACTGATTGCGCGATCTTTTGACTTCAAAAGTCCATCACTCATTAACAAGCTATATAGATCGTTAGTTCGTCCACATTTGGAATATGCTGTTTCCGTATGGTCACCGAATCTCATTAAAGACATTGACAGACTGGAAAAAAGTACAACGGCGAGCCACAAAACTGATTCCAAATATCAAAAATAAATCATACGAAAATCGACTAAAACATATGAATCTGTTTTCCCTAAAAAAGCGTAGACTCAGAGGTGACTTGATACAGGTCTTTGAAATTCTAAAGGGAATTGACAACATGAATCACAATGGCAAAAGCCGACAAGACTGTGAGAATAAACACCAATAAAGGTTTCGATCTCATAAGGTGTTTATTCAATTGACAACATCAAAAGTGACAAAATTTTCACACTGAATGAGAATTAGACAAGAAACAATGGTCTCAAACTGTCCGGAAATAGATTCAATTTGGAAGTAGGTAGAAACAACTTTGCCAACCGTGTAGTTAATGAATGGAATAAACTTCCTGCAGAGGCAGTACAATGTAGTTCAGTTCGAAGCTTTAAAAATCATTTAGATAAACACCTAAGCAAGATGCTGTAATGATTATAATTCATTTTATATAATTTGTTTTTGTTTTGTTATCATTTGTCTGTTTGGTTCTCATTTATTATTAGTTATATGTCAATTTATCATTATTTACTATTTACCTGTTTGTTTGTTGTTTGACTGTGCCTATGCGTTTATTTATGTATTTTATTTAATACTTGCATTATTATAGTTTTTGTTTATTTATTCATTATTATTATTAGGATTTTTTTCGCATCCGACCTAGATATGGATCAAAAGGTCTCTTGTTGGCATGCTCCGCCTTTGTAATCTTTGTAATGTATATGTATCTATACATTTACACACACACACACACACACACACACACACACACACACACACACACACACACACACACACACACACACACACACACACACACACACACACATACACACACACACACACACACACACACACACACACACACACACACACACACACACACACACACACACACACACACACACACAGACACACACACACACACACACACACACACAGACACACACACACACACACACACACACACACACACACACACACACACACACACACACATATATATATATATATATATATATATATATATACATATATATGTATATATATATATATACATATATATATATATATTATTAGTAACCGCAATGCACTTTAATTCTAAGCCGTCAAAGGCCAACACGCAGAAATTGAAATGTGGTACTACTCGGGACTCGAACTCAGCATCCTCATGAAAAGTGGGGCAGTGACTTACCAACTAGGCTCTCTTGATAGCCTAGTTGGTAAGTCTCTGCAACACGTGTCATGAGGATGCCGGGCTCGAGTCCTGGGCAGTACCACAATTCAATTTCAGCGTGCTGGCCTTTGATGGCTTAGCATTAAAGTGTATTGTGGTTGTTAGAAAAAAAAAACGTTTCTTTAATCACTGGGACCCATTCAGTGTTGTACACACACACACACACACACACACACACACACACACACACACACACACACACACACACACACACACACACACACACACACACACACACACACACACACACACACACACATATATATATATATATATATATATATATATATATATATGTATTATATATATATATATATATATATATATGTATATACATATACATATATATATACATATATATATATATATATACGTATATATATGAATATGTATATATATATATATATATAATGTATATATATATATATGTATACATATATATATATGTATATATATATATATATATATATATATATATATATATATATATATATATATATATATATAAGCAACATAAGCAAGATTCTAGGCCTAAGATGAGTCCACTTTAAGTCCGCAATACTCATCTACACCTGGTATGGTAGATCAACATTTTTCGGGGCTTATGGATTATTTTAGATTTTCATATTTCTCTCAGCACTAATTCAGTTTGGTGTAGGAGCAGAATGTAACTTATATGTCTGAGGTTAAGGGAAGATAGAAATATATTCTATGATGTTTGATTTGTTTTCAGAGTGGAAATGTGTATATTTTTCTGTAATAAGCTATGACATCATCCTAAAATATGTAAATGAGATGCGTCGCAATGATTATGTGGCTCAGTAGTCGTCATCAGATTCATGTTTGCAACTATGATACCCATGCAGCGTATAATAGGACTTACTGTAGAATAATGACGAACATTGATATTAGAGTTCATTTGACACATAACCGACCAGGCAGAGATTTTAATAAGATCTTGCAGTATACCGGTGTCTTCTCCCGAGCTAATATAGCGTCTTATGTATGAGCAAAATTTGACGCAGCATTAAGGGATTTCTCCCCGTCTTCTCCTTTTCTGCATGGGGGGACGGAAATGGGGTGGTCGCCGATTTAATGAAGCGGCCTTGCTGTGGATGTGCTGTGTCTTGCGACACTGCTTCTGACCCAGGGCAGTGGACAACGTGCAGGGATGACCCGTCATCCAGGAGGTGCTAAGATAAGAGGGAGGGTGGAGGGGTGTAGAGTGTATTCAGGGATGGAATGGGTGGGAATGTTTTTATGCCTTTCCCTTTTTGGCTACCTCCCTTGTAAGGGGGGAAAAGCCGTGGTATATGTATGTATATTAGTGTCGTCCATAAATTTAGTCACATTCCTATTAATTTCGTAGTTCAAGTCATTTTCATGCATAATAAACAATAGGGAACCAAAATTGATCCCTGGAGAACTTCATAAGTCCACTTAGATTTCACACAGTTAATGATAGCCCGCTGTTTTCTGTCACTAATCCATACTCTTATCCTTTCAAACAGTGTTTCTCCTATGCCATGAACTTTGACTTTATTTAGTAGTCTCTGGTGGGGCACCTTGTCGAACGCTTTGCTAAAGTCAATGTAAATAACATTATGACTAGGATTGTTATCTGCCGCCTTATAGACATTAGCGTAAAAGGATAAAAGATTAGCTACACATAACCTTCTGTGGAGAACCCATACCGTGAGTCACGAATTTAATTTTGCACCTCGCTGTGAACTCAGATTCTATTAGACACGAATCCAGCGTCAGCCGACTTACTAAATACCTCCGTTAGCTGTTCGCATATTTTAAATTTACACTCTTGGAACTTTTGGAAAAATTTTGTACCAGGGTATTTTGTAACTTTAAGTCTATCAATCTGTTTGATTACTTCTTTCTTGTTAATGTGGATGCTAGTTAGTCTACTTCCCTCATCCCCACCGAGGATCGGATTGCAGTCAAGTACTATATCTTCTCCTTTGTTAATATTGAGAGAAAGTATTAAATGCCTCGTATATTTTTTCCTCTGAATCTATCAAGCCATCCTCGTCAGATTTAATTGGGCCTATACTTTCCTTATTTCTAGTTCTGTAAGGAAGAAACAGTCATTTTGATTTAGATCTCGTTTGTCTGTGAACCTTAATTTCGTAGTTAGGTTTCACTGTGCGTGCGTTCTTTTTCACCAGACTAGCCGTTTTCTTGTACCTAGTACTAAAGTGTGTTTCTCCGATTTTCAACCTAATATCAAACCTTCATCTTTCTATTCCTATCTCTTTTTTTGACCTATCCGTCATCCATTTAGGTGTATTAGTTTCTTGAATTAAATTTCCTGTAATGGTATAAATTTTTGTTGACTAACCAGCATCTATTTGGTGTAACAGATTCGAAGGAATAGCGAGATTTTTCGCCTCCACTAACCGTTCTCATACCGAGTGGTGCTTTCCTTTCTCATCCTGGATGCCGTCAGGTGAATTTAGTATCTCCGTGGTTACTTCTCGTCTTCCTCCCAGCTTCGGTGAAGGAGGGTTTAGTTGTGACAGTGATGAATGACCATCAGAATGTGATGTGAAATTACCATACGGGTGGTGCCGTGAGTAATGTATATCAGATGATTTCTCTTTAATTTTTACATAAAATAGAATTCAATTTTAAGCCCACCTGATTTAGATTATTTTTCGGGGCAGTTGATTACAACGCGATTTACTGCTACAATAATTTCATTTTCAATTAAGAAAAGATAAACTGGCTCCAATTCATACCTACAGTTTCTCAAAATAAGGCAAGGAATGTTAATCAAAATGAAAGGTTTTCAGAAATATACTGATTGGATTTTAAATTGAAAAAGTAAGAGATCTGGGTGCGCACGTCCTGTGTAATAGTAGTCCTTGATATGTATATATATATATACATATACACATATATATATACATACATATATGTATATATATATACATATATATATATGTATATGTGTGTATATACATATATATATATATATATACCTATATGTATATTTATGTATGTATATATATGTATATATATATGTATATATATACATATATATATATATATTTGTATATATACATATATATATATGTATATATATCTGTATATATACATTTATATATATATATATATATATATATATGCATATGTATATAAACATATTTCTATGTATATGTATGTATATACGTATATACTACCGACGAAGAGGTTCCTCTCATGATTACTGCTCTTGAAGGTAATTCCAGCCTGACCTTCACCTGTGA
>NC_134782.1:9128674-9153674 GCF_046742065.1 Oratosquilla oratoria
TTTCCATCACCCTCGTCAGCTTCCAAGTCCCACATCCGTAGATTATTGCTGGTAGAATGCATTGGTTGTAAACTTTACGTTTCAAACATAGAGGTAGAGAGCCTCTCAGGATTTTACTATACTTACCAAACATTTTCCAACCAATTGTAATGCGTCTTTTTATCTCATTATCATGATCTTTCGTCACCTTCACCATCTGACCTAAATAATTATACTCTTCAACTTCCTCAAGACTCTCATCATCAATTACGATCTCTTTACTTTGAACTTTCGTGTTGAACATTACTTTGGTTTTACTCTTATTCATTTTTAAACCTACTTTGATACTTTCTTTGTTTAGATCGCTCAGCATATTCTTGTAAGTCGTCTGCTCTTTCTGAAATAAGAATGATGTCATCTGCAAATCTTAGGTGGTTCAAATATTCGCCATTAATCTTCAAACATTTCTTTTCCCAACTCAATCTTCTGAAAATATCTTCTAAACAAGCTGTAAATAGTTTGGGTGAAATTGTATCGCCTTGCCGTACTCCTTTCTCGATTTCGATCTTTTCTGTGTCTTTATGTAGTCGAACTATAGCGGTACCTTTCGAATAAATCTTTTCTAAAACTCTTACGATCTGCTCGTTTGTACCTTGTTTGCGTAGCGAGTTTAGTATTGCTATTTGTTCTACTGAACCAAAGGCCTTCTTGTAATCTACAAAAGCTAAACACAGAGGTATATTATATTCTGTCGTTTTCTCGATTAGTTGGTTTATCGCCTGCAAATGGTCTAGAGTTGAATATCCGCTTCTAAAGCCTGCCTGTTCTCTCGGTTGGTTTCCATCTAAAACTTGACTCAGTCTATTTGTGAGGATCTTGGAGAATACTTTATATACGTTTGATAGCAAGCTAATCGGTCGATAGTTACTAAGGTCCTTCTGGTCTCCTTTTTTATAAAGCAAAATCACTATAGCATTGCACCACGCATTCGGAACGCTTTCTTGACGTAAGCACTGGGTGTACAACTCAGCTAATTTAATATGAACTAATTTACCAACGTCTTTCAATAGATCTATTGATATACCATCTTCCCCAGGTGCTTTTCCTCTTTTCATAGTTTTTAGAGCAAATTCTACTTCTTCCTTTGTAATGTCTGGTACACTACTAACGTCTACACATGTATTTACTGACTCAACTACGGCCTTCGAAGAGTAAAGCTCTTGGTAAAATTCTTCTACTCTTTTTACCATTTTGTCTCTACATTTAATTATTTCTCCATTTCTATCTTTCAAACATATCACTTGCTGTCTTCCTAAAGCATGTTTACGCTCGGTCACTTTAATACTTTTACCTTTCCGAATAGTTTCTTCTATTTCGTCCATGTTTCTCTTTCTTTTCTCTAATCTCTGCCTTTTGTTGATAAGCTTGTTTAGTTCTACTCTTTCTATTTCGTCTCTACTGCTTTTAATCTGCATGTTCCTTCTTCTTTTAATTAGGTCATTTGTAGTTTTGGAGTATTTGTTTTCTCTAATGTTTTTTGTACTTCCTACTTTCTCTGCTGATTCCTTAATGATATTCACTAAATTCACATTGATATCTTCCACGCTGTCCTCGTTAGTTCTTAGAGCTTCGAATCTATTTTTAATTTCTAACTGAAATAACTTTTTATTATCCTTAACCTTTGCAAGGCTTATTTTCCTTTTTAAAACTAGTTTATTTCTCTCGGCTCTGAAGTTGAATTTAGCTGTGCATCCTACCATTCTATGGTCACTCCCTATGTTGACTTTATTTATCACCGTAACATTGCTAACGCTTTTGCTCTCATCTCCTAATATGAAGTCTATTTCGTTTTTTGTTGTTCCATTTGGACTTCTCCACGTCCATTTACGACCTACACGCTTTTGAAAGAAAGTGTTCATTATCCCCATATTGTAGTTTTCTGCAAAATTGACTAACATCTCACCTCTGTCATTTCTTTCACCTACTCCAAACTTCCCAATGCACGTCTCATCTCCCATCTTCTTCCCTACTTTAGCATTAAAGTCTCCTATTACCAAAGTGTACTTACTTTTTTCTTGATCCATTACTTGACTTAAATCATCATAGAAGGACTCAATTTCCTCGTCTGAACTCTGTGAAGTTAGTGCATAGACCTGAACTATTTTTAGAGTGTACCTTTTACAAAGCCTAATCACAATCCAAGCTACCCTGTCCGATAAACTACTGAATTTGATTACGTTACCCGCAACCTCTCGGTTGATCAAGAATCCTACTCCACTAGATCTTTCTTTGTCCTTACCTCTATAGTAGAACAGGTGGTGACCATCTTGTAATTGTACCAGCTTTTCTTCCGTTCTTCGGACTTCGCTCAGTCCTACGATGTCCCACTTGATGTTGTCTAGTTCTTCCATTAAACTCTCCAGTCTGTGGTCTTCTGAGAGACTTCTTACGTTGTAAGTATAGATCTTCATTTTCTTCATGTTCTTTAATGTCCAAGACTTGGATCTGCTTGGACAGTGCTTACTCACATTCGGTGGCACACTGCCCGTAAGCACACGAGGCAATGCGGTTGGACCTTTAGGTGACGATGATCCAACAGGAACGCCCGGCTTTCTTTTGATTGTGCTATTCATATTCATGTTGGCTATGAAGGGGGGTTGGCAGTAATCTCACCTCCTTGCCAACTGGTTTCTGGTGAGATATTTCTCTGGTGTCACCTTATTCATTATATTCGGTGAAGCCCTATTACTATAGGGTGCCCAATGGTCCACGCCGTCATTATGACGGTACCCCATATATCTATGAGGAATTTCCCTGTTTGCCATCAGGTACGTGTCAGTTAGCAGTGGGTCCTGCAACTGTGTGTTTGATCTGCTCTTTGTCTGATCTTTCCTACAAAACCTGTTCGATATGGGTGACCCTGCAGAGATTTCCTCTCTATCGACATAGGTTTTGTAATCATGAAGATTCTTAAGCCTATCCACCACGTGAAGGTGTCAACTATATATATATATATATATATATATATATATATATATATATATATATATATATATACATACATACATGCATATACATACATATACCAAGGCTTTTTTCCCCTTACAAGGGAGGTAGCCAAAAAGGAAAAGGCATAAAATCATTCCCACCCATTCCATCCCTGAATACACTCCACACCCCTCCACCCTCCCTCTTATCTTAGCACCTCCTGGATGACGGGTCATCCCTGCATCTTGTCCACTACCCTGGGTCAGAAGCAGTGTCGCAAGACACAGCATATCCAAAGCAAGGCCGCTTCATTAAATCGGCGACCCCCTTCTCCGTCCTCCCATGCATAAAAGGAGAAGACGGGGAGAAATCCCTTCGGGCTGCGTCAAATTTTGCTCACACATACTACCCCACCCCCATCCCCCCGCCCATTCCACCTCATGCATCACAACATCATCCAAATACAACCATTCTCCATTCATCCCTGTCCTCTGTCCTCACCCGTTCTTCCTCAACAGACATTCCCCTCTTCCCCAAAGCCCCTTCACCCCATCCATCCACCTCATCCTAGGACGTCCCCTCATGTTCACTCTCACCACATCTGCTTTCCATACCTCTTTTATTACTCTTTCTTCATTCATTCTTTCCATGTGTCCAAACCATCTTAATACTCTTTCATCAACCCTATCTCTCAACATCACATATTCCCCTTGCTGACTCACAACACGGTTTTAGGCCACTACACTCCACAAACACTCTTCTGATAAACCTCACACAAAGAATTTTAGATAGCATCAATTCAGATAGCCCCCACCACAGAACACTTCATATAACATTAGACATTAGTAAAGCTTTTGATGCTATCCCCCGCCACAACCTAACAAATAAAATATATAACACAGACATGCACAATAACACCAAAAGATGGCTGGCCAATTATCTGGCAGGTAGGAATGCTTATGTGTCATCGCACATCAAAAACATTAAGAATGGAGTACCACAGTGCTCTGTTCTATCCCCCACGCTCTTTAATCTATACATGCATGAGTTACCCACACCAGACACCTCAGAAATACAAATTTCTTCCTACGCAGACGACATAACAATCACATGCACACATCGTAACGCAGACAAAGCTGCAGAAGTAATCCAGCCATACCTTGATACACTCAACACATGGTTCATCACAAACAGACTCAAAATAGCTCCATCCAAATCTACAGAAACACTTCTTACCAACTGGACAAAGGAACACAAATACTTACCTCATCTCTACATCAACAACACTAATACCACACACAAACACACCGAAAATTCTTGGTGTAACATACGATACATCCATGTCTTTCAAACAACACATCACAAACATAAAAAACAAATGCACACCTAGACTTAACGCACTTAAGTCAATCACTGGAACAACATTTGGACAAAACAAAGAAACTAATACAACAATATACAAACAATGCATACGCTCAGTGATGAATTATGCGAGTCCTGCATGGGCTCCTAATCTCAGTGAGACACACCACAACACCCTTCAAATCATACAAAACAAAGCCCTAAAAACAATTACAGGCTGCACAAATACAACACCTACAGACCATTTACACCATGAAACAAAAGTCCTCAAAGTCAAGGACCACCTCGACATGAGAGGCACACAAACACTTGCCGCAGCCACCACAAACACATCACACCCACTACACTACATAGCAGGACACCCACACACACCAAGAAACATTAAAACAACACCCAAAGACCTGTATCACACACATATACTCTCTTTTCTCCCTCCACAACCACCAAATACCAGCCTCCGGAAACATATTCATAATCATATCACTCACCGCTCCATTAAGACACTGAAAGACAACACACTGCTGCATGCCAGACCCCCTGATATCCATCCTTCTGAATCCTTTCTCCCACGAAAGGATAGAGTCCACCTGGCCAGACTGCGGTGCGGCCACCACCCAGCACTTCTAAGCTACCAGAAGAGGCTGGATGACCGCATTGTGAACAGCTGCCCAGAATGTAACACTTCACCCCATACCATACAACACATAATGGAAGACTGCATTATACACAATCATGCACGCAAACAACACAACATACACTCTATAAAGGATTTGTGGGAAAACCCAGTTTCGGCTGTGGCATTCCTTGGGGAGACGGGACTGCTCGGACAGACAGTCTAGGGAACGACAACAACAACAACAACAACTCCCTTTCCACCCCTGTTCTCCTCCTCACCTCCTCATTTCTCACTCTATCTAGCCTAGTAACCCCCATCACACTTCTCATACACCATCATCTCAAGCACATTCAAACTCCTCTCTTCCTCTCTTATGTTCCATATTTCTGCCCCATACAGTGCTGTTGGCACAATTACTCCTTCATACAATCTCCTCTTAGCATCCATTCCCAAATGTCTATTCCTCATTACACTTTTTAATCCACCAAGGCATTTACTCGCTTCTCTCAATCATCATTCTTTCTTCAACTCCACTCCACCTTTTCCTGCCACGTATGCACCCAAGTATCTAAAACTATCCACTTCCTCCATTCGCTCTCCCTTAATGCTCACTTCCAGTCTACTGCCAGTTTCACCCCTTGAACATCTCATCACCTTACTTTACCCACATTTATCTTCAGCTTTTTTCTATCACACACTCTCCCAAACTCTGTCACCAACTTCCTCAATCCCTCCTTCGATCCTGCCACAAGCGCAGTGTCGTCCACAAACAACAGATGGCTCACCTCCCACTTTTCTCCATTTTCTTTAACCATCTCCAATCCCTGATCCACTACCCTTGCATTTACCTCTCGCACTACCCCATCCATGTACAAGTTGAACAGCCAGGGCGACATAACGCATCCTTGACGAAGTCCCACCTTTACCTCGAACCACTCACTCTCTCCATTTCTAATCCTGACACAAGCTCTACTACTCTCATAAAAACTCTTGACAGCTCCTAGAAGCTTTCCTCCTATCCCGTATATCCGCAAAACCTCCCACAGTGCCTTTCTATCAACCCTGTCGTAAGGCTTTTTCAGATCCATAAAAGCCCAAAAAACATCCTTCCCCTTTCCTATAGCTTTCTCACATATCTGTCTCACCACAAAGATCTGATCTACACAACCTCTACCCGTCCTAAATCCACACTGTTCCTCACCAATTACTCCCTCTGTTCCTCTCCTAATCCTCTCAATGAAGATCCTCCCATAAGCCTTCCCAACTACACTTAACAAGCTAATCCCTCTGAAACTACTACATTCACACTTGTCCCCTTTTCCCTTGTAAAGTGGAATTATACAGGCACTCCTCCAGTCCTCCGGCACTCTACCCTCTCTCCAGCAAACATTGAATAACCTCACCAACCAGTCCACCACCACTGTACCTCCTTTTTTCAGACATTCTGCATGGCATCCATCCAGACCAGGTGCCTTACCTGCTTTCATCATCTTAACAACTGCCTTCACTTCATCCTTCCTTATTTCTCCTCCATTTTCCTCACTCATCGCTCTCATTTTCTTAGCATTTCCCACTGCAGCTATCTTTCCCTTCCTATCCTCCTTCACATTTAGCAGCTCCCTAAAATATTCTGCCCATCTTCCCCTTACTCCCTTCTCTTCCATTATCATCTCTCCATCTGCATCTTTTACCTTTTCTTCTCTACTTGATTCGCCTCCTCTTCCTCTCTTAATTTCTTTCCAAAACCTCTTTTTATTACTTTCAAAATTTTCTGTCATACTCTTACCCCATTTCACATCTGCTTTCCTCTTTGCCTCCTTTACCTTTTGCTTTACTTCTCTTTTCTTTTCTTTGTACCTCTCATATGACTCCCCCATCCTATTTTAAAACCAATCTGTGAAAGCTCGCTTCTTCTCTTCTACAACCTTCTTTGTTTCCTTATCCCACCATTCACTACCCTTCCTTCTATTTCCTCCTGTCATTTTTGTTCCACACACCATCTTTGCACACTTTGTGACTCACTCCTTGAACCATCCCCATTCCTCCTCCACTCCTAGCTCTTCTCTTCCTTCTCTCCCTCCCAGTCCTCCCTCAGCTTCTTCTACTCCTTCTCCTTTTCCTTTTCATTTAAAGAGTTCACTCTAAGCACCTCCCTACCTTTTGTCCTTTTCATCATTCTCCATCTATCCTCCACTCTCAACTTGCCTTCCACCAAAAAATTATCTGATATTCCCCCACCCTCTACCCTTAGCACATGTGCATCCTTAACTCTTCCTATCATTATCCTATCTACCACTACATAATCCATTAACGCTCTATCTACCACCCTTCCATCCACCACCCTCTCCCATGTGTACTCATTCTTGACTTTCTTCCGAAACACTGTATTTGCTATCATCAACTTTCAAGACACATCTCCACCATCAACTCTCCACTACGATTCTTTCCTGGAACTCCACATTTCCCAACCACTCCATCAATTGGATCATTTCCTACCCTAGCAGTAAGGTCTCCCAGTACTGTTACATTGACATTTCTCCCTAATCCCTCTATACACTCATTTAAATCTATCCAAAAAGCCTCCCTTGCTTCTACACTTTTCTCACTACCAGGCCCATATGCACTTACAAAAACCCACATCTCCATTCCCAGTTTCACCTTCATCCGCATTATCCTTGAGGAAACCTCCTTCCACTCCCCTACACGTTTACCTATCTCTTCACTTACTAGTATATATATATATATATATATATATATATATATATATATATTTACATATATATATATACATATATATATATACATATATATACACAAATATATACAGTTCATATATATATATACATATATATATATATATATGTATATATATATATATGTGTGTATATACATACATATATATATATATATATATATATATATATATATATATATATATATGTGTGTGTGTGTGTGTGTGTGTGTGTGTGTGTGTGTGTGTGTGTGTGTGTGTGTGTGTGTGTGTGTGTGTGTGTGTGTGTGTGTGTGTGTGTGTGTGTGTGTGTGCAAAGTAGACCACTTCGAAAAAGAAACTAACGAAGCAGAGCGCTTTCGTATATTACATCTTTAGTGCAAAAAGCCGTATGTGAGGTCAGGAGGCAAATGTCTTTTTAATAGGCTGGTGATGAAAAGTCCTGAAAATATATCTGGGGACCATTGCCCGGACATAATACCAGCCTAATATGAACATTTCAAAGGGGCAATGGTCCCCGGATATAATTTCAGGACTTTTCATGAACAGCATATTAAAAAGACCTGACCTCACATACGGAGTGAGCCGAGGGTAGAGATCTCTCACAATGCCCCACTTTGTCATGTCAAGGGTGCTACTTAAGTAGCACTCACTATTCCAATTTGTATCTACTGAAGAGGATTGCAGTTTGCAATCGAAATATATAGATTCCCCGTCTCCAGTATTTTTTACTCCAACAGTGGTATTCACGTGATATATGTATATATATATATATATACATATATATATATTATATATATATATATATATATATATATATGTGTGTGTGTGTGTGTGTGTGTGTGTGTGTGCTTCTAAAAATATGTATATATATGTATATATAAATATATATATGTATATATATATATATATATATATATTATCGGCTTAAGAAACCTGCACATTGAAGCTATAGCGATAATCCCATACCAGACTCCTGGTCATATGGCCACTTCCCGAAGGCTGAGTGTGGTTTGGATATTCCGCAAAATTCATCAAAAATTTAAAATTCCCGGTTCTGTGTAGGTATGCACACGCGCTGATGATCCCACCTACCCCTCCCCACCCTTCACCTCCCGGCAGGCCAGGTACCCGTACGTATGCTCACTTTCTAGCGCGGAAACAGAGTGACCGGTCACCCCGCTGCCAGCCTTTGTTATTACCGGTGAGTCTGTTTCCTGCTTGTTAAACAACTGATAGTTTCAGCGCTTTCTACATGGTCCCTAAGTTTATTCCATTCTTCGACCACCCTATTAGTAAACCATTTCTTGCCTTCTTAAATCTAAATTTGTCCAGATCATACCCATTGCTGTGAGTCCTGCCCAGTTGTTTTATTATGATTACCTTGTTTGCAAGCTCGCTGCCCTTGAACTTCTTCAGGGGGCATGGCAGAGGGTTCAGAAATTGAAACCGTCCCCCTGCTTCTCCAAGCCGTCCGTAGCTGAACAACCCGGGCCCCTCGGAGGACAGGGGGACGAGTCTGATGGTGCGGAGGATGGCGCCCTGAGGGTCAACAGGCCTCTCGGCAGCCCCATACCTCCGACCATCAATGGTCCTCTAACGCCTCACGGCTTGCTTCGTCAGGCCCTAGGCGTACACTTTGACCTCATTCGTTCGCAACCCGTCCTCCTGCGTCTCCGAGCTGTCCTTAGGTGAACAACCCAGGCCTCGTGGAGGACAGGGGGACGAGTCTGATGGCACGGAGGGTGGTGCCCCTGAGAGACATCAGGCCTCTCGGCAGCCCCATACCTCCGACCATCAATGGTCCTCTAACGCCTCACGGCTTGCTTCGTCAGGCCCTAAGCATGGATTTTGACCTCTTCCGCTCGCAGTCCGTCTTCCTGCGTCTCCGGGCCGTCCGTGGGTGGGCGGCACGGGCCTCTCGGGGGACGGGGGGACGTGTTTGGTGGTGCGGAGGGTGGTGCCCCTGGGGGTCGGCAGGCCTCTCGGTGGCCCCGTACCTCCGGCCATCGGTGGTCCTCTGACGCCTCTCGGCTTGCTTCCTCGGGCCCTGGGCGTGGAATTTGACCTCGTCCGCTCGCAGTCCGTTCTCCTGCGTCTCCGGGCCGTCCGTGGGTGGGTAGCCCGGGCCTCTCGGGGGACAGAGGGGACGTGTCTGGTGGTGCGGGGGTGGCCCCTGAGAGTCGGCTGGCCTCTCGGAGGCCCCATGCCTCCGACTATCGGTGGTCCTCTGGCGCCTCACGGCTTACTTCGTCGGGCCCTGGGCGTGGCCTTTGACCTCGTCCGCTCGCAGTCCGTCCTCCCGCGTCTCCGGGCCGTCCGTGGGTGGGCGGCCCGGGCCTCTCGGGGGACGGGGGGGGGGGGGACGTGTCTGGTGGTCCCGGGGTGGCGCTCCTGGAGGTCGGCGGGCCTCTCGGCGGCCCCATGCCCCCGACCGTCGTGGTCCTCTGGCACCTTGCGGCTTGCCTTTTCGGGCGGGTCCGTGAGCTCACCTTCCTCCCGGGGCTGCTCACGTGGACCCAACAGGAAGTCCCGCTCGAGAAAGAGTTCTATCTCACCCAAGAGGCCTCGGACGCTCAGCTCGTCCACACCCTCCACATCCCGGTCATGACACCACCCTCCTTCCGTCCCTGATAGGCCCCGTCCTCGACTCTGCCCTATCGCGCTATCCGGCCTTCCAGGCCGCGCAGACCAGAGCATCCTTCTAACGAGCCTCCGACTCTGGCCCCCTCTCCCACACTCCCTCCTGGTCCTTCCCTCCGCCCCTCCGCGCCGGCAGCGAGTATAGGACTGGAAGGCCCCTCTCATGAGGAACCCCCCCCCCCCCAATCGGGTTGGGGGACGGGGCGGAGGACCACCTTCGTTCTTTTTTACCTTATCCTCCTACCACGACGGACTCTTACGAGTTCCGCCCCTTCTCATGGTATGACCTTGCCTGTATCCCCCTTGTGTAGCGGCTAGGGATTTTATTCAGCAAAGATGCGGTCTCGCCTGGTGGAAACACTCTTCAGTACGGGGTCCTCTCATCACCTGAATGACATCATTTGACGTCTCGATCAAAATATAATCCTTTGACGTCACAATGTGATCATGTGACGTCAGTGATCCTTTGAAGTCACGATATGATTCTTTGACGTCACGATGTGTTTCTGTGACGTCACGATGTGATCCTGTGACGTCGTGATGTGATCCTGTGACGTCACGTGATGCTGTGACATCACAATCTGATCCTGTGACGTCATGATGTAACCCTGTGGCATCACGATGTGACCACGTGACACCACTAATTCTGTAACATTACTGTATGGTCCAGTGAAATTACAATGAAAACATATGACGTCACGATGGGGTCCTGTGACGTCATTTTGTTTGTGTCGTCACGATATGATTACATGATATCACGATGTGATAATAGTTCACGAGGTAACGTCAATACGCGATAAAGTGATGTCACGATGTAATAAAATGAAGTCATTGTGTGATAATATGACGTCACGATGTAGTCCTATGACGTCAATTTGTGGCCCTGTGACGTCACGAGGCGATCCTATGATGTCATAATGAGATCCGGTAATGTCATAATATAATCACATGATGTCACTATGTATTAAACATATGGAAGTCAGCTCGTGGGTGATGAGATGTCACAAATTGCCTTAGGGCACTATTGGATGAGGATGCTCGCCACGGGCTTCGAAGACTTCCCGAGGGAAGACTTGGGGTGAGTTGGATACATACCGAGGGTCCAGGCCCATCCTAGCGGGAGAAGCTCAGGGAACGTCTTCACCCAGAACGAAGCCTCTTGACTAACGCCCACGGACGAGGTCGCTCGGAAACGACCTCGGCCTCGCATTTATGTTATTATGCGTTCTGCAATCGATTTTTGTGACTTCACTACACCCTCTGGGGATCGGAATCCACCTTGGCCTACTAATTTGATTCTCTTTACCATACCAAAGAAAGGACCAGGAAAAACAAGACTGGCTATGAACCTGAGCGCACTGAACAAATACTTGAAACCCCTGCGATTCAAGATGGTGTCGGTGGCCCAGGTCCGGTCAGCACTCCGGGAGGGATTTGGATTAGCGTTCCTGGACCTTCAGGACGCAGATTGGCATTTCCCCATCCACCCCCGATATCGCCGTTTCCTAATGTTCCAGGTAAGGGGGGAGGTATATAATTTTACCAGACTCCTTTCGGACTCTTTCTTACCCCGAGGATCTTCACGAAACTAGTGAGAGTGGTAGGCGCACGCTGGGCAGAAGCGAGCGTCTCTACACTCATGTACCTGGACGGCTGGTTGATGCATTCGCCCACCGGGGAGGGTGCATCGGCCGACATCTCGGTGGCTCCGAGAGTGTTGGCGGACGTTGAGTTCGGGGTGGACTGGGACGGGTCTGCCCTCTCTCCCACACAGAGACTTTATTGGTTCGGAATTGAGTGGGACACAGTCAGCGCTCTTCGGGCGCTCCACTGCGTCAAGAGGGGGTGCTTCTCTCACACGTTCTCCCGCCGTCGGTATGTGTGTGTGTGTGGGGGTGGGGGGTTGCCTCAACTTCGCGACCCCGGCCCTTCTACTGGGCCGCTTGGGGCGCCGACGGCTGGCACGGGAGGTCGACAGGAGCATACCAGGCCGGTACCTTCAGCACTCCACAGCTTGTTGCGTCCCTGGCTTCGGTCGGGGACCCTGCGCCGGTCAGTCCCATAGTCCACCCCCCACCCCCACCCCCACCTCGAATGGCAGGGGCGGCGGACGCCTCGGACATGGGGTGCGGCTTCCAGTCGAGCTGGAGACATCAAGCTTGTCGGGGATGGTCGGAAGATAGAAGGTCACTACACATCAACTTTCGGGAGCTGATAGTGGTGAAAGAATGACTCGAGCGACACCCCGAAATCTCCTGCATGAGAGTCCGCTTCGACATAGTCAATGTGACGGCAGTACAGTGCGTGCAGAGGCAAGGTACGGCCCGACCAGGTCCACTCCTAGCCCTGTCGGAAGACATCTTCGCCGAGGCATCACGCAGGGCCATATCACTCCCGGCGAAGTATGTTCCGGGCCGCGAGAACGACTGGGCAGACGCTCTATCCAGGTTTCGGAAGACCTCCGTGGAGTGGCAACTACGCCCACAAGTGTTCGAGTCGCTCTCCCTCCGCTACGGCACCCCAGAAGTGGACCTGTTTGCCTCCCCAAACACGATCCAGCTCATCCTCACCTACAACCAAAGGACACGCACAGGAGGCCCAGATGCCTTCACGGAGGACTGGAACCGCCGGAAGTACGTATACATTTTCCTCCTCCAGCGACACCGGTCCTCCTGAAGGTGATGCAGACCCTCAGGTCCTTCAAGGGTCAGGTCCTCCTGATAGCTCCCTACTGGCCAACCCAGCCGTGGTTCGGGGAGCTAATGAGATGGTGCCCTTCTCCCCTTCTACTGGGGTCAGCCTGCCTAGCCAACAGTTTCTACGGGGGAGCTCTCAGCCAACTCTTCTCTACAGAGGCAGCAGACAAGATGCTCAGAGCTCACCTTCCGTCCTCAGTGCGGCAATATAAATCCTGCTGACGGAGATTCCAGAACTACATTCGGAGACACGCGATAGTGACCATCTCCGCCAGCACGGTTCTGGACTTCCTGACTTGGCTAGCTGACTCCACCAACAGGGCACCGGCGAAGATCTCGGCTCACTATATAGCCCTCACTGATCGGCTCCGCTTTGGCATGAACATACAAGTGCGAAAGAGGGCTCGAACCCTCCTAATGAAGGGGATCAGCGCCTCGAGAGAGCCGAGACATCAAACGGTCCTGGCCTGGTCCTTGCATCGTGTTCTGCAGTACCTGGCGTTCGAAAGTGCCATTATGGAGGAAGAACACTTCTTTCAACGTGCCGTCTTTCTGCTCGCCTTGAGTACGAACTACAGGGCTTCACAGCTGGCGGCAATCACCCTCCATCCGTCCTTCTCCAAACTGGAGGAGGACAGCTTGGCCCTTACCCTCTCTCCATCACCAACATTCCTAGCCAAGAATAAGCAAGCGGATAACATGATTAGCCCTCTCAGAATACAATCCTTCCTGGAGGGAGGACACCCACACCCGCTGCGCCCGATCCGTGCGTTCAAAGACTACATGGAGCGCACGGAAGAGATTTCAGAGGATCATCTCTTCTACAATTGGAAATCTAGGAACCCCCTAACCCCGAGGTCCCGGGCGCACCTGCTTTGCCGCATTATAGAGAAAGGCGACACGGGCCATGCCCCACACACCCACAACATCAGGAGCCTCGCGGCATCACTAGCGTTTCTCCGCACCCACTCTGTGTAGCGGGTGCAGGACCTATGGGACTGGACATCGACGACTTCCTTAAGGGCACGATATCTCTACCACTCGGTTACCCCTGTCCCAGGGGAGGGGTGGGTGGGGGTTGGGGCAAAGGGCCACCGGGGAGTAGGGAAAGGCCCAGGAACCACTGAACAGGGTACAATTTTCTTATAATTTACGCATTATTTAAACAGTACAATATTGTACATATCACATTCGTCGGTATAAGTACTTGACGTTTCTTTTCTCCCCTTTACTGAGTGATAAAATGAATAAATCTCCCATAGAAGAGACACACGTAATAACGGCTTGAGACCTGGTCCTCGACTAAATCAGGCTTCACCTTCTCCTCCCACCTGTCCTCGTCTCATGCATAGCTTCACTGTGCAGGTTTCTTTCAGCCGATAATATTTCTTTGTCGCGGCTCGTGCCGCTTAGATTATTTCTATAGGCTTAAGAAACCTGTACAGATTTAGGGTCTCTCCCTCCTCCCACAGGCGAAGCCTTCATTTCTCATTGAAGTGAGCATACGTACGGGTAGCTGGCCTACCGGGAGGTGAAGAGTGGGGAGGGGAGGTGGGATCATCAGCGCGTGCACATACCTGCACAGAGCCGGGAATTTTAAATTTCTGATGAGTTTTGTTTTTCTGGACGTGTCTGATGTAATATTAGGCCTTATATCAATAGTAGCATTTGTTCATGAATAAGTCAGGAGTACGTTGGTAGGGTATTGAATATTGAACTGTATCGTCATCCGCAAACTAGATTTTATTTTTCATAACGCATTTATTGCGCTACGTTTCCTGGGGGACTTATAAAATTTTACCATATTTTCTTTTCTGTTGCAGGTTGGGTTTTGTAAGTCATCAGTTCCACCATGAAAACACGCCATGATCAGGAATATATTAGAATGCTACTGGGTACCGTTCCTCAGGATGAAGAAAAGGAAATGAGGGGCAGTAAACTTCCATTGAATAGGCAGGTTCTATTATGTCTTCTAGCAAACCTTCGAGATATGCATTGGGATCAAGCTTTATCTGCCACCATTGACAATGTGCTTTTGCACTACCAAAGAGCAGGGGTTCCAACCATTTCCGGGAGGAATAATATTGGTCGAGTGATTAAAACTTACGATGACAAAGTTTTCATGATACTTATGAAAAATAATGTGGATAGAAGACAGGCAGATGATCCTGATATGATCAAGTTTAAATCAGAACTAGATAAAACAATGAATTTTTAAATGAATACCGTGTTGAAAGATATGGCAGCTGCAAAGAAGGGGAAAACTCAAGCCGAACAAGATGCAATCGATCATGACATACTGTTCATGAAAAGCATGCTGACTGGCAGAACAGCTACCTACTCTGGTGTGAACAAGGTACTAGGCAGAAGCATTAAGAAACGACAGGAGAGACAGATTTGAGAAAAGGGGCGGCAAGATCAAGAAAGTTGTGATTATGAAGAAAATGGTGTGGCTGATAATTATTCTCCTATTAGTACTGATGAGGACAATAACACTGATGAATTTATCACTGCTGAGCCAAAAAGAAAACACAGGAGAATAGTGAAAGAAGGGGTTTCAATTTTTGTGCCCCATGATATTTCAAAGTCAAAGTAACTTGTTTCATGCAGTGTTAGAAATAATAACTCACCAACCTGGTTGAGTGCAATTGTATGTTCCTTTGTATCTGCATGTGGCGGAGATACATCAAAATTGAATTTAAGTGCAAGAACAACCCACGGATACCGAGCTTCGATCATGTCAGAATTAAATTTGAAAATCAAGGATGATTGGCACCCATCAGACAAAGTACTAGTTTACTGGGATGGAAAATTAATGGATGCATTTGATTCTAAAAGCACTGATGATCGCCTGCCCTTTCTTGTGTCTGGTGACAATGGCACAAAGCTTTTTGGAGTCCCCCCTCTTCCACATTCAAATCAGAAAGGTGGCCCACACAAAGGTGATGTGATATCAACAGCAACAAAGCAACTTTTGATGGATTAGAAGTGTAAAGAGAATGTTGTGGGGATGATTTTTGACTCGACTCCATCAGATACAGGTAAGTCCAACAGAAACTGCTGTGTAAATATTAACATAATGAGGATGAATTATATATACATAAATAACCATATAAAATTATAAGAAACTTTTCTAGAATTGGAATTATTTAATTAAATACTATTCTCGTACACCTTCAGAACAGAAAACTGGTTCTTGCGTCTCCCTGCAAAAAAAATTAGGGCGAGCTCTTTTCTGGTTCGCTTGTCGAAGGCATATAGGTGAAGTCATCCTAAGTGCTTGTTGGGATTGTCTCAAAGTGGAAAGCTCTTCAGGTCCAACCATAATGCTTTTCAAGAGATGAGCCTCCATGTTTTACAATAGGAACAGGAACCTTGAATGTCCTTGGTTGAATGCATGACAACCGAGCAAAGTTATTCAAATTATCACGTGGATAAATTCGGAAATGATAGGGGAAAAAACTTTTCAAATTAGTGAACATTTATTTCCAGATTCAAGAACCACTTTTCCAAATTGGTAGGCTACAGCGACAAAAATATATACTACCACCCCACAATGCCTGGAGTATTTGAGGAGCGCCATCAGGAGATGGCCAATTTCTTCCATAAATCTCTATCCAAACCATTTGCTCGGGGCGACTACAAGGAGTTGGTAGAGCTTTGCCTGTTGTTTGTGACTAAAGGATCTGACCCTGTGAAGTTCACAATGGTCAGGCTCGGTGCACTTCATAAAGCAAGGTAAATGGCCAAGTTGCTCTATACCCTCAAGATCGTTCTTTTATCAGTTATGATTCAAGAGCAGTTTCTTAGAGCCGAGATTGCAACTGAGACTCAAATCAGCAAGTTGGAACGTTTTGCTGTCTTCACAGTCGCAGTTTATGGCCCATGGTGGCTTGTTTGCCCAGTTCCTGCCTCTGCTTTACTAAATAATTTTGTATCGGGGTGGCCAATGAAAGTCAAAAAAATGAAAAAAATTGTATTAGATATAAGCACTACAATAACGAGCTTCGTAAGCTAGATCACCACTGGTTCTTAGCGACGCGACCACGCCAGACTTAGCGGAAAAACATACACGCTCAAACTGAACACTTGGTTATTACAATAATATATAAAATATATAATAATAAACATATACGTTTATATGAACACTTGGTTCTCACAATAGCATATAAAATATATAATAATAAATAAACAATATTACAAATACGTTTGTGCAACACACAAAGAATATTCTATGCCATCATTAGATAGCTCGGCCACCATCACTCGGTGACCCCACCGAGCAAACAAAAAGAAATGACCAGGCAAGCCAAAAGCAAACATAACAGAGTCCACACACATACAAAGGTGAATATAAAATTGTAGAAAAGAATACCATTAGCACACCCTAATACATAAGCAAGAATACAAGAATATATACATAAGAATCACATACGACATAATGAAGGTACACAAGAAACATATACAACATAATGAAGGTACACAAGAAACATATACAACATAATGAAGGTACATAAGAAACACATACAACAAAATGAAATAAGAACTGGCGCCAGTTAACCAAAATACAAAAGACAGCAATTGCCGGACGTCCGGGACATGACACTCAATAGCTAAACAAGAGGTACACACAAAAATAAATACACTTAAGAGAGAGAAGAAAAAACAAAAACAAAGCACAGGTCAAGACAAACAGAAATAACAACATAAACAATGTACATATTCAGTTATGAAGACACAGGACCCCTTGAACGGAGATTATAATTATGAGGGGCTGATACAGGAATAATTTGTACAGTGGGCTTTGGAGGAGGCCGGGTAAACGCCGGTATGGGCACCTGAGTGACCTTATGTCTGTCCACATACACCACTTCGCTCAGTCCCTGTGAAGTATCAAAGACCCTGAATTTGTTGGGATGCAACTTCTCAGTAACCAAAAAGGGGCCACTAAATATAGTTTAACTTAGATTGGCGGTCAGGCATGCTCTTATAAACATGATCACCAACAACGATGGTAACAGGCTTTGCACGAATATGTTGGTGTTTCAACATTTCGGCCTTGGAAACAGGAAGTTTTTTCTTTCACAGAGTCATAAATGGCATGCAACGTGTGACTCTGGAGCTGATCATAGTCATCAAAATTGTAGAGGGGACGAGCAGGGCTGTCAAGCACATCATAAGGGAGCCGTTTTTCAAATTCATAGATGACATAATGAGGCGTTTTGCCCGTAGAAACATTAATGGTGCTATTAATACAAGCACTGACATGGGGAAGCCAATCTTCCCAGGATTCATGAAAGTTACTCGCAACGTGTCTGAGTATCTCTAGAATTTTCCTATTCGTCCTCTCCACAAGACCATTGGACGCCGGATGGTAAGCAGTCATGAATGTTTGTGTGATGCCGTAACGTTCACAAATACTTGCCAAAACCTCGTTCCTAAATTCAGTACCTTTGTCACTTAGGAGCACCGAAGGAGTAGTGTATGGACACAAAACATGAGAAACTAAAGCATGGGCTACAACTGGTGCAGACTTGTTACGTAAGGGACCTAATATTACAAAACGACTAAAGTGGTCCATACACACAAACACATACACAGAACCTTGAGTGCTACGAGGCAGTTGCAAAAGGTCAATAGCCACAGTCTGAAAAGAGTGATAAGGAGTAGGGTACTCTAAGATGGGAGCAGTGCGCGTAGAGCCTTTGTTCTGGGCACAAGAACTACACCTGACTACATGAGAGGTAATGTCTAGTCGCATTTTAGGCCAATAATACTTCTTACGTGCCATAGCCAGAATCTTGTCATGACCTGGGTGACCAGCCTGAGGGGCATCATGAGAAAGGGACAAAACAACGGGAACTAGAGACTCAGGGATCACTACATGTGCCACATCCTGCTAAAACACTTCCACATTACGAATTAGAACCTTGTCCTGCAGGGAAAATTGGGACAGAGGTACCGGTAAAGCTGGTAAGGTGGTATCATTACCAGACTCCAAAGCATAAATGACAGCAGACCAAACAGGGTCTTCACGCTGAGCTTTGGCCAGAACCTTCAGGGAGAAGTTGTCAATTACTGTAACAGCAGCAACAGGGATATTACCTGAAAGTGCATCAGCAACGTTGTTTGCACGCCCCGGGATATGTTTAAGGGTTGGATTGAATTCCCCGATCGTGAGGAACCATCTGGCTAGGTGGCCTGAAATATTTTTGCCCTTGAAAAGCTGAGTGACAGCAGTGTGGTCCGTGTAAACTGTAATACATACATACATACATATACCAAGGCTTTTCCCCCCTTACTAGGGAGGTAGCCAAAAAGGTAAAGGCATAAAATCATTACCACCCATTCCATCCCTGAAAACACTCCACACCCCTCCACCCTCCCTCCCATCTTAGCACCTCCTAGATGACGGGTCATCCCTGCACCCTGTCCACTGCCCTAGGTCAGAAGCAGTGTCGCAAGACACAGCACATCCACAGCAAGGCCGCTTCATTAAATCGGCGACCCCCCCTCTCCGTCCCCCCATATAAAGGAGAGGACTGGAAGAAATCCCTTCGGGCTGCGTCAAAATTTTGCTCACACACACTACCTCACCCCCCATCCCCCGGTCCATTCCACCTCATGCATCACAACATCTTTCATATACAACCATTCTCCATTCACCCCTGTCTTCTGTCCTCTCCCGTCCTTCCTCAACAGACATTCCCCTCTTCCCCAAAGCCCCCCTTCACCCCATCCATCCATCTCATCCTAGGACGTCCCGTCATGTTCACTCCCTCCACATCTGCCTTCCATACCTCCTTTACTAGTTTTTCTTCACTCATTCTTTCCATGTGTCCAAACCATCCTAATACTCTTTCATCAACCCTATCTCCCAGCTCCCTTTCCACCCCTGTTCTCCTCCTCACCTACTCATTTCTCACTCTATCCAGCCTAGTAACCCCCATCATACTTCTCAGACACTTCATCTCAAACACATTCAAACTCCTTCTCTCTTCCTCTCTTATGTTCCATGTTTCTGCTCCATACAGTGCTGTTGGCACAATCACTCCTTCATATAGTCTCCTCTTAGCATCCATTCCCAAATTTCTATTCCTCATTACACTTTTTAATCCACCAAGGCATTTACTCGCTTCTCTCAATCTACATTCTACCTCCACCTTTACTCCGACTTTTTCTGCCACATTTGCACCCAAGTATCTAAAACTATCCACTTCCTCCAGTTGCTCTCCCTTAATGCTCACTTCCAGATTACTGCCACTTTCACCCCTTGTACATCTCATCACCTTACTTTTACCCACATTTATCTTCAGCTTTCTTTTATCACACACTCTCCCAAACTCTGTCACCAACTTCCTCAATCCCTCCTCCGATCCTGCCACAAGCGCAGTGTCGTCCGCAAACAACAGCTGGCTCAACTCCCACTTTTCTCCATTTTCTTTAACCATCTCCAATCCCTGATCCACTACCCTTGCATTTACCTCTCGCACTACCCCATCCATGTATAAGTTGAACAGCCAGGGTGACATAACGCATCCTTGACGAAGTCCCACCTTTACCTCGAACCACTCACTCTCTCCATTTCTAATCCTGACACAAGCTCTACTACTCTCATAAAAACTCTTGACAGCTCCGAGAAGCTTTCCTCCTATCCCGTATATCCGCATAACCTCCCACAGTGCCTTTCTGTCTACCCTGTCGTAAGCCTTTTCCAGATCCATAAAGGCCCAAAAAAACATCCATATCCAAAAATTATATCACGGAAATGCTTTAAAGCCTACACCACTGCCAGGGCCTCTAAATGAGTGACAGAGTAACGGGACTCATGCTTATAAAGAATGCGACTAGCATATACAATAACATGAGGTCTACATCCATCTACTTGTTGCATGAGAACAGCTCTAATGCCTGTACCAGAGGCATCTGTACAAATAGTAAAGGGGAGACTATAATCTGGGAAGTCCAACACAGGCACTTCAGTAAGTGCAAGCTTCAAGGAATCAAAACTTTCCTGATGAACATAACGCCACTGGAAGGAAGAGTCCTTCTTGAGGAGGCGAGTGAGAGGGGAAGCAATTGAAGCAAAGTCTTTAATGAATGCCTTGATTTTACCACCTGTGGTGTGGATACCATGTTTGTCTACAACATGACCTAGGAATTGGACACTAGACTTGAAAAAGGAACACTTAGGTAAATTGGGTTTCAATCCAGCTTCAGTAAACCGTTGCAAGGCCATGGACAACTTAGTAAAGTGGCTTTCCACATCTTTGGAAACTAAAATCAAATCATCCAGGTAAACAATCAAATGATTTAAGCAATTAAGTTATCGTCTCCAGGCCATAGGGAATTTATGGCCTCAGAAGCAGTTTTGGTAGCGTTATCAGATGTAAATATCACATAGCACCAATTATAAAAACGGTTATTATATTTGAGATAGATGCGAAGAACAGTTCCAAAGAGCTTGAAAGCATAGTGGATAGCAAGGTACGATAAGAATGCGTAGACGTTGATTGATTTAGGAGTGTTGAGACATGACTTCGCTGGTGACCTCATTGGCATGAGGAGTACTAGCTCCAGGCTGCACATTCGTTGTGTTACCATCATGACCAGAGGGTGCCGTCTCGGGGGCCTGATCGACCATCCCATGAGGACCAAAGTCTTTAAGTGTATCCATATATATTATGTTGATTAAATGGCTCCAGGGGGCCAAGGACAACAGCTTACTGGGATTACGAAGAGGAACAAGGGCTGGCCTTCACGAACGAGGTACTTCGTCCTTGTTTTAAAACGCGGATCCTCATGATTTGAATGTTTCTCCAAGATGGAGCTAAGATCAGAATTTGAACCCACAACTCAATGCAGCCCAGACACCCAACCATCCAGCACAGAACGACTTCATAAGATGGTTCTTCTGGTGGGCGGCACCGCTGTCCCGTACGGGCAGCCTAGATCCCATATATAGATAGGTAGATTTTTACCTGTGCCATTATTACCTGAGCTACTATTTACCTATGCCATTCTTACCTGTGCCATTTTAACCTGTGCCATTATTATTGTTCACCGGTTCCTCCAGGTGCACTTGTAAAGGAAGTTTTTCTACATTCTGCGACTGGTATTAAGGACCAAAAAAAAAATCATACATACGAGTAAGACAGTTTATTGTTATAATGTCATCAACATTGGCCACCCGTAACAAACAGCTAAGAACGTAGGAGTTAGTCAAACTGCTTAGAGAACGTGCGGACGAGATGCCTCAGTCCGCGCTTGAGCACTTGGTGGTGATAATACTCAGTAAAGCCTGTGGTCACCCAGGTCATCTCGATGCAGATTTTCCAGAATATTCATCATGGGACATACCAAAACATTTATCACTGTTCATCTCTATTGTACAGTAAGTCTTATTATACACTCAATGGGTATCATAGTTGCAAACATGCATCTCATGACGACTACTGATCCACATAATGATTATGACACATCTCATTTACACAAATTAGGATGATGTCATATTTTATTACAGAAGAATACACACCTTTGCACTCTGAGAACAAATCAAACATGATAGAATATATTTTCATCTTCCCTTGATATCAGGTATATAAGTTACATTCTACTCTTACACCAAATGCATTTCGTGTTGAGAGAAATAATTTGAAAATATAGAATAAGCCAGAGGCCCCGTGAGCTGTTGGTCTGGCAAAATAGGTGTAGATGAGTGTTGCAGACGTCAAGTGTACTCATCTTATGGCTAGAATCTTATATATATATATATATATATATATTTATATATATATATATATATATATATATACATATACATATATATGTGTGTGCGTGTATACATATATATGTATATATATATATATATATATATGTATATATATATATATATATATATATATATATATACACTGAATTAAACACTACAGCATTGTCACAATTATTTATCTTCTTCCTAATATTTTCAATTCTCCTCACTATACTTCTGACTTTGGGAGGGTGATCGAAAACCAACTGTCCAAAATTATCCATTTTGATAACCAATTCGACAATTCGACTTCAAGGAGTCATACTCAAAATAATTACATTTGTCACAACACAATTACACAGAACACAGAACAACTACGTTTTCACGGACTGAACAAGGCGACGTCTTTCCATAGACATGGAAAGGCTTACAATGGTGTGTGGCTTGATGACCTGACCCTAGCAGATCGCCTGAGGGGAGGGTGAGAGGGAGGGGGAGGAGTAGGGGGGTCGGGGCAGTAGGCTATGCGAGAGGGGTGGACATAATCCCACCATTGGTGGGATTATTTCTCACATGTCTTGATGAGCTATTGAACAAGGGAATGGCCGTAACCATATTAGATTGCATATTAATGCTAGGAGCCCATTTGCTGATATACATAGCCTCTAGCATCCTTAATTCTCTAACATCATTACATTGTGTAACTACTTCAGTGTTGTTAACAATGGTTGTGTGTGTGTGTGTGTGTGTGTGTGTGTGTGTGTGTGTGTGTGTGTGTGTGTGTGTGTGTGTGTGTGTGTGTGTGTGTATGTGTGTGTGTGTGTGTGTGTGTGTGTGTGTGTGTGTGTGTGTGTGTGTGTGTGTGTGTGTGTGTGTGTGTGTGTGTGTGTGTGTGTGTGTGTGTGTGTGTGTGTGTGTGTGTGTGTGTGTGTGTGTGTGTGTGTGTGTGTGAATTAGTTGGGGTTTACAGTAACATCCATTCAGGAGCTCCAAAAGAATAACCAAAATACAAATCATTTTCTTAAGGAATGAAAGCTTAAAACTTATATGATAATGTTGAGGAAACCTGGTTGGATATGTTTAATTTTGTTCTATTTTACCTTATTCTATTCCATTTTATTCTATTCTATTTTTCACCTTATCTTACTTTGATTTTTTCTTTTCTTATTCTATTTCTTTTTTAATTTGTTTTGTTTGTTTTCCTTTTTTATCTGGTCTCGTCATTCACCTCATAGCATTTTGTCGGAATATTTCATTAGTACAACATTAGCCAAATATCATCATTAACAAAATATTATCTATTGAAATAAAACTGGAAATTAGTTATCACCAATAACTAAAAAAGTCCTATTGGGATTACGTTTTCTTTCATGAATATATGAAATTTAGCCATTCTTACAAGTCACGAGTGCTTTAGGTTAGCCTTAAGGATCGGGTCTTGAACATCGTCAAGATTGAGAAAACTATTGTTTGTTAATCACCCTCTCAAGCGAAATTCATAGCCTTTCCTTCGTTTGTGCTTTTCCCCGTTGGTTTTCTCTTTATTTGAACACCACAGTTAACATTAGGAATTATATGTCGTTTATCAGGTATCCCCTCAAGTGTTTCGCCGGACCAATGTGCCTAAAGTGGTCAAAATCACTCAAACCTTAGTGGAGGTGCTGGTTCTGTTTTTCCAGTTTATCAAGGCTAAGAAGTACTTGGTCAAAACTTGGTTTATATTATGGTATTTGTTATGCTCATTGTTATGATGTTTATTCCTCCACTCATTTCACTCGACTGTCCGCTTGCCCATTTATCCGAATATCCATTCATCCATTAATCCATGTATTCGCTCATTCATTTGTTTGTGTATTTCTCTTCTCGTTTATTTATTTGTTTTGCTCTCACCAGACATATTTCCCCCAGCTCTAGGGTCACAGTCTACTTCCCAGACGATTCGTATGGTGGTGGTGACGGGTAGAGGGGAGGTGGTGGGTAGAGCGTGTATGAGGGTGAAAGGTCGGCCTCTTTTCTTGCCAGATTTTTTTTTAATTCTGTCTAACACCAAACGATTGTATTTAGCTGCGTGGTCCCGTCCCTCTAGAGCAGCGAAGGAGTTTAAGTTAACCCATCTGGATAAACCCCTTCCGTAACTCAGAGTTCTGACTGACCAACGCCGGGTGATTTCATTTGACTACGTAATTATGTGGGCGGTGTTGGGATGTGAGTCATAGTTAATGTGGTGAATCACG
>NC_134782.1:9158674-9161174 GCF_046742065.1 Oratosquilla oratoria
TACCGACTCAGTGGAAATAGCGGACCTTGAAACGAAAGCCTCCAATATCCTTCAAAAGGGTATTAACCGCTTGAATGAAGCCATAGACTTACTATCAACGCTTTTGTGTGATTAAACATGTCAATCTTTTCATCTTTCAGGGATCTAAGGCCAACGTAACGCGCTCTCCACTTTCCATTTTCATTAATGTATCATGGACTTTTAGGGAGTCTATTCGGCTCACAGGAACCCCTGGGATTCAGTGGATTGTATGTCTGTCTTTGAGACCCATGAACACTATACTGGATTTCTGAGAAACTTGTTCTGGTCTACGCCAGCCGATTTGATTCTGCCCAATAGGAAGCTATTTCCACAACCCTGTATGATGACAATCAGTGCAACGATTAGAGGATTTTAAAGAATGAATGATATATGCATGTGTTACTTGTGGCAACAATATTGACATTGTGTTACGGGCCTCCATCGATGCGTTGGCATCTTATGTCAACCAATCGAGACGTCCGGGGATTGAGAAATGCATGTCAGTATACATTTTCCCCATTCTAGTCAAATGTCACCATATACAGTTTGGTTTGAGATTTCCATGTCTAGTTAAATAAAAACGTTTCCTCGCAGCAAATTGTTGTTTCCTTCTCGTCCCAACGTATCTCATGCACGAGATTTACAATTGTACTCTCACCCCCTACCCCCACCCCCGAGAGATGGGAGTAACAAGAAAGGGTGGTAAGTGCGGACCGGACCATAGGGGGGTTCGAATAAAACACTTGTCAAGTCGCCCTTCTGCCTAAAAATAGATCTATGAAGTGCTTAACACTACAACAAATCACCATTATCCTAAAATCTAAGATCAGACTGTGCGATGGCCCATGCAGCAAAGGAACTTGATTTCTACCATTTTCAAACACACCCTACCCTGTGCAGCTCCATTGTTTATGGTACAGCGCTTCTATTCAGGGCGTGGGAGCACCGCACCACGGCCATCAGTTATGTAACTGGCTTGGGCTGTTACATAAGGGGGGCTTAATGCTGGCGAGATAAAGTCTCTGCCGGACTTTCTTGTCTTTATTAACAATATGATCTGGTTAAATATAACAGGTTACAATTAGGTCCTTTGACCATAATTCTCTAAGTGCCGGGCCTTGACCCCGGGCACTCACCTGGACAGATGTCTACCTTCTGCCAGGTTCGCGACCTGGGCAGATCTGCGTCTGGCAGGCTCTTGACCTGGCCAGCTCTGGCACAGCCGTCCGATAATGAAGGGGGTTAATGGGTTGTCCTATGTGAGACGTGTTAATTAATAATTACTGGCACAAGTGTTAGTTTTGTATATAGGGGTTAGTCGTATGGTTGGTGGGTGTGGTTAGACATGGTGTGTGTATGTTAGCTTACGGGTAATGTAATTGGCGTAGGTATAAAAATGGGTTCAATGGATCTGTCTGGTGACATTAGGCTTCTTGTGACATTGTGGGGGCGTCGCTGTTGTCTTACTCTGCATTTTGCAATAGGGAAATAAGCGAAGTCTGCATGATAGAAGTCTTGCTCAAGGCGAGTGCCATGTCGTATGTGTGTGGATCACGTGCGTGGTTGGTGATGGTTAGTAACGGTTACACCTGGTGAGAGTCATATCTTAAGAAAAAAACAAAACGAGAACTCATGGTCGTCGAATAATACGCATAGCACATTGAAAATCATAGCAAACTTTTCATATCGGCAATCACTTCCCAAACATCTTCAAAGCAAGAAAAAAATAGACGAGATACAATGGGTGCACTTCTTTTCTTGTAAAATTCATCTGATCTTTATTTGGGGTCTATGGACCCTTTGGGGTGAGGGAGAGCTTCACAGATGAGGTCATAAACCGAACACTATAATGGTATATAGTGGGTGCCTGACGATTCTATTCAGTGTTCAGGTGATCTGCAGGACTCCAAAGGACACTCGTGCATAAGTATGGGATACACGAGAGAATAGGTTGAGAAACCCTGATATAGGCAAATTATACAGTATGTGCCTCGAGGAATCATGATACGAAGCACCTGGAGACCTTAAGCGTTCAAAGACTACCAGGCAACCGCGTACAGTTAGAAAATAAATACCTCCAATGGAATATGAATGTAAGTTTCATGAATTAGTTTGAACAAAAAATGTACGAATGCGCTTTGCACTACTGGGATTCCACTTGGAACCAAATATGTAGGGAAAGAGAAGGCCAGTTAATTTGTTTTTTCGATAGTAAACGTACGGTAGGTAGATTACATTGAAGACATGAATTGGACGGATTAGGCCGTCACCCTTTCTATAGTGAATGGTGATTTTATTTGCAATCTAGTTGCCACCAAACGGCTTTGCACGGCCATGTGGCACTTATTTAGTTGCGGAAAGGCTGTAGCCTACCTTGACCAGTCTCTTTTGTTCTGGGTTGCATTTCTCCAGTTATTCTAGCTCCTGCCAGTTTATTTCATTCGTCTGCGGCGGGGTTAAAGGATTGATATATATTAGA
>NC_134782.1:9176174-9196174 GCF_046742065.1 Oratosquilla oratoria
TACGAAAATCGACTAAAACATATGAATCTGTTTTCCCTAAAAAAGCGTAGACTCAGAGGTGACTTGATACAGGTCTTTGAAATTCTAAAGGGAATTGACAACATGAATCACAATGGCAAAAGCCGACAAGACTGTGAGAATAAACACCAATAAAGGTTTCGATCTCACAAGGTGTTTATTCAATTGACAACATCAAAAGTGACAAAATTTTCACACTGAATGAGAATTAGACAAGAAACAATGGTCTCAAACTGTCCGGAAATAGATTCAATTTGGAAGTAGGTAGAAACAACTTTGCCAACCGTGTAGTTAATGAATGGAATAAACTTCCTGCAGAGGCAGTACAATGTAGTTCAGTTCGAAGCTTTAAAAATCATTTAGATAAACACCTAAGCAAGATGCTGTAATGATTATAATTCATTTTATATAATTTGTTTTTGTTTTGTTATCATTTGTCTGTTTGGTTCTCATTTATTATTAGTTATATGTCAATTTATCATTATTTACTATTTACCTGTTTGTTTGTTGTTTGACTGTGCCTATGCGTTTATTTATGTATTTTATTTAATACTTGCATTATTATAGTTTTTGTTTATTTATTCATTATTATTATTAGGATTTTTTTCGTATCCAACCTAGGTATGGACCAAAAGGTCTCCTGTTAGCATGCTCCGCCTTTGTAATTCTTTGTAATGTATATGTATACACACACACACACACACACACACACACACACACACACACACACACACACACACACACACACACACACACACACACACACACCCACACACACACACACACACACATACACACACACACACACACACACACACACACACACACACACACACACACACACACATACACACACACACACACACACACACACACACAGACACACACACACACACACACACACACACAGACACACACACACACACACATATATATATATATATATATATATATATATATATATATAAATATATATGTATATATATATATATCTATATATATATATATAGATATATGTATATAGAGATTCTTAGTAACCGCAATGCACTTTAATTCAAAGCCGTCCAAGGCCAACACGCTGAAATTGAACTGTGGTACTACTCGGGACTCGAACTAAGCATACACAAGAAAAGTGGGGCAGTGAAATACCAAAAAGGCTCTCTTGATAGCCGAGTTGGTAAGTATCTGCAACACGTGTCATGAGGATGCCGGGCTCGAGTCCTGGGCAGTACCACAATTCAATTTCAGCGTGCTGGCCTTTGATGGCTTAGCATTAAAGTGTATTGTGGTTGTTAGAAAAAAAAACCGTTTCTTTAATCACTGGGACCCATTCAGTGTTGTACACACACACACATATATATATATCTATGTATATATATATATATGTATATATGTATATATACATATATATATATATATATATATATTATATATATGTATTATATATATATATATATATATGTATATATATACATATATATATATAAATATATATATATATATACGTATATATATGAATATGTATATATATATATATATATATGTATATGTATATATATATATATATGTATATATATATATATATATATATATATATAATATATATATATATATATATATATATATATATAAGCAACATAAGCAAGATTCTAGGCCTAAGATGAGTCCACTTTAAGTCCGCAATACTCATCTACACCTGGTATGGCAGATCAACATTTTTCGGGGCTTATGGATTATTTTAGATTTTCATATTTCTCTCAGCACTAATTCAGTTTGGTGTAGGAGCAGAATGTAACTTATATGTCTGATGTTAAGGGAAGATAGAAATATGTTCTATGATGTTTGATTTGTTTTCAGAGTGGAAATGTGTATATTTTTCTGTAATAAGCTATGACATCATCTTAAAATGTGTAAATGAGATGTGTCGCAATGATTATGTGGCTCAGTAGTCGTCATCAGATTCATGTTCGCAACTATGATACCCATGCAGCGTATAATAGGACTTACTTTAGAATAATGACGAAAATTGATATTAGAGTTCATTTGACACATAACCGACCAGGCAGAGATTTTAATAAGATCTTGCAGTATACCGGTGTCTTCTCCCGAGCTAATATAGCGTCTTATGTATGAGCAAAATTTGACGCAGCATTAAGGGATTTCTCCCCGTCTTCTCCTTTTGTGCATGGGGGGACGGAAATGGGGTGGTCGCCGATTTAATGAAGCGGCCTTGCTGTGGATGTGCTGTGTCTTGCGACACTGCTTCTGACCCAGGGCAGTGGACAACGTGCAGGGATGACCCGTCATCCAGGAGGTGCTAAGATAAGAGGGAGGGTGGAGGGGTGTAGAGTGTATTCAGGGATGGAATGGGTGGGAATGTTTTTATGCCTTTCCCTTTTTGGCTACCTCCCTTGTAAGGGGGGAAAAGCCGTGGTATATGTATGTATATTAGTGTCGTCCATAAATTTAGTCACATTCCTATTAATTTCGTAGTTCAAGTCATTTTCATGCATAATAAACAATGGGGAACCAAAATTGATCCCTGGAGAACTTCATAAGTCCACTTAGATTTCACACAGTTAATGATAGCCCGCTGTTTTCTGTCACTAATCCATACTCTTATCCTTTCAAACAGTGTTTCTCCTATGCCATGAACTTTGACTTTATTTAGTAGTCTCTGGTGGGGCACCTTGTCGAACGCTTTGCTAAAGTCAATGTAAATAACATTATGACTAGGATTGTTATCTGCCGCCTTATAGACATTAGCGTAAAAGGATAAAAGATTAGCTACACATAACCTTCTGTGGAGAACCCATACCGTGAGTCACGAATTTAATTTTGCACCTCGCTGTGAACTCAGATTCTATTAGACACGAATCCAGCGTCAGCCGACTTACTAAATACCTCCGTTAGCTGTTCGCATATTTCAAATTTACACTCTTGGCACTTTTGGAAAATTTTTGTACCAGGGTATTTTGTAACTTTAAGTCTATCAATCTGTTTGACTACTTCTTTCTTGTTAATGTGGATGCTAGTTAGTCTACTTCCCTCATCCCCACCGAGGATTGGATTGCAGTCAAGTACTATATCTTCTCCTTTGTTAATATTGAGAGAAAGTATTAAATGCCTCGTATATTTTTTCCTCTGAATCTATCAAGCCATCCTCGTCAGATTGAATTGGGCCTATACTTTCCTTATTTCTAATTCTGTAAGGAAGAAACAATCATTTTGATTTAGATCTCGTTTGTCTGTGAACCTTAATTTCGTAGTTAGGTTTCACTGTGTGTGCGTTCTTTTTCACCAGACTAGCCGTTTTCTTGTACCTAGTACTAAAGTGTGTTTCTCCAATTTTCATCCTAATATTAAACCTTCATCTTTCTATTCCTATCTCTTTTTTTGACCTATCCGTCGTCCATTTAGGTGTATTAGTTTCTTGAATTAAATTTCCTGTAATGGTATAAATTTTTGTTGACTAACCAGCATCTATTTGGAGTAACAGATTCGAAGGAATAGCGAGATTTTTCGCCTCCACTAACCATTCTCATACCGAGTGGTGCTTTCCTTTCTCATCCTGGATGCCGTCAGGTGAATTTAGTATCTCCGTGGTTACTTCTCGTCTTCCTCCCAGCTTCGGTGAAGGAGGGTTTAGTTGTGACAGTGATGAATGACCATCAGAATGTGATGTGAAATTACCATACGGGTGATGCCGTGAGTAATGTATATCAGATGATTTCTCTTTAATTTTTACATAAAATAGAATTCAATTTTAAGCCCACCTGATTTAGATTATTTTTCGGGGCAGTTGATTACAACGCGATTTACTGCTACAATAATTTCATTTTCAATTAAGAAAAAATAAACTGGCTCCAATTCATACCTACAGTTTCTCAAAATAAGGCAAGGAATGTTAATCAAAATGAAAGGTTTTCAGAAATATACTGATTGGATTTTAAATTGAAAAAGTAAGAGATCTGGGTGCGCACGTCCTGTGTAATAGTAGTCCTTGATATGTATATATATATACATATACACATATATATATACATACATATATGTATATATATATACATATATATATATGTATATGTGTGTATATACATATATATATATATATATATATATATACCTATATGTATATTTATGTATGTATATATATGTATATATATATGTATATATATACATATATATATATATATTTGTATACATACATATATATATATATTTCTGGGGCACAGGTTTTCTCTAAGGCAATTCTGGTTGAAATCAACTGCACTAGTTGCTTTAACAATCTTCAAGACTGTATTCTTTAATCTGGAGAATACTTTCCTATTAGCAACTGAGAGGGACAGGAAGTAGTCATTCATGACTCTCAAAAGAATATACACAGTGTATGCCAACTGATATATTTTTGCATAGTAATAGTATTGAACAACTATTGACTCCACCGAAACTATAGTTTTTCGCCTCGTCGTGAGGCGTCTTCAGGGTGAGGACTGCTTTGTATGATGCTCTGCTATATTGAAGGTCTTCCAACGAATAATGACCGCTGGTTGGATGGGCGGGCTTATAAGGCTCAGCCTGCCTAGCTCAGACGGAATACTGGCCTCTCATTGGCTGAGAGGTGCAGTATGGGATTTTGTCCGGGAGCCAAGGGGGTGGGATTTTGTCTGGGAGCCAAGGGGGTGGGATTTTGTCTGGAAGCCAAGGGGGTGGGATTTTGTCTGGAAGCCAAGGGGGTGGGATTTTGTCTGGAAGCCAAGAGGGTGGGATTTTGTCTGGGATTCACGAGGGTGGGATTTTGTCTGGGATTCACGAGGGTGGGATTTTGTCTGGGAGTCAAGAGGGTGGGATTTTGTCTGGGAGCCAAGAGGGTGGGATTTTGTCCGGGAGCCAAGGGGGTGGGATTTTGTCTAGAAGCTCTGGCCTGATTTGCTGCTGCTCTGGTTACTGGTCCTAGGCGCTGATTGACTAGCTGGACATGTTCCATTTGTTCGCGGGGCTGCTGCTGTCTAAGGGCTTGTTGTTCCTGGAGGGGGTTATTCTTTACAGGGCGCGCGGAAGGGAGAATAAAATCGGCAGCTTGCTGTATGTTGATGGTAGGGCGCTGGCAAGTAATGGATACTGCTTCTGCAATCTGCAGCTTCCTGAAGGCAGACTCCTTGTGAAGAATGTCCGTTTGGTCTAGCAGCTTCTGTAGAGGAGGCTTCATGTTGTGTGTTTCAGTGAAATGCTGGAAAATAGATCCCTGGTTTCTATGGGATTGTAGGCGACGCCGCAGTGTAGAGGAGGTCCTGCCAATGTATGTGCTGGAGCCGTCGCAGCGGCCCTCCTGACATGAAAATTTGTATACAACATTGGTGGTAGCCTCACTCGGGGCCCTGGGCGCCGTGCTATTCCTCATAATCAGGGAACTAATGAGGTTAGGTTTGCAGAATATTCTCAACTCTATGATGGCATTTCTGTTGGTTGGGGTGACTCCTCTCCTTGATGATATTTAAGGGCATCACACTCCTCGGGTACCGATCATTGGAAAGAAACGTGATTTTCTGGAACTTTTTGGAGTGGAGTGGGTCGAGTCTGCAAACTGGTCCAGTTTTTTCTGTATGACTTTCTCGATGAGATGGTCTGCATAGCCGTTGTTGGTGAGGAGCTGGCGGATACGATCGAGTTCTCTGTGGATCTCAGTCCAGCTACTACAGTGGGTAAGGGCCCTCTTCACATAGGAAGATATCACGGATATCTTGTATGAAACAGGGCATTCTCCCTTGGCATTGAGGCAGCGGCCCACGTTGGTGGCTTTAGTGTAAACCTTAGTCTTGAAGCCCTGTTCTTGTTTAGAGATGTCCACATCTAAGAAGGGGAGGCACCCCTCTACACTGCGTTCACAGGTGAAGGTCAGGCTGGAATTACCTTCCAGAGCAGTAATCATGAGAGGAATCTCTTCGTCGGTAGTAGTGGTGATGAATATGTCATCGATGTATCTCGCGTATATTCCTGGAGGGGGGTTATTGTTGAAAGTTCTTTCTTCCACCTGGGCCATATACATATTAGCAAAAAGTACCCCAAGTGGGGATCCCATCGCCACTCCATCAACTTGTCTGAATAATTCCCCTTTATGGGAGAGGAAAGGGGCCTCCTTGGTACACATCACTAGCATGTCTCGCAGGACGTCTTCCGAGATGTCAAATACGGGTAGGTCACTTCTATAGACGCGGTCCATGATGATATCGATAGTCTCATTTACAGGAACATTCGTAAAGAGTGATTCTACGTCTAAGGAAGCGATGTCGTGGCACGGTGGAGCTGTGCGAAGCAGGTCTATGAATTCAGAAGCTGAAGAAACTGAACGTCCCATGGGGACGTATGGAGCGAGGAGAGAGTTTAGCTTCTTGGCAACTTGGTAGGTGGGAGTGGTGATTTGTGAAATAATAGGTCTCAGGGGGTTACCTGGTTTGTGGGTTTTTACAGTGCCATAACTATAACCGGGACCATAGTCACCTATCACTGGATTAAAATACTTCGTCGAAGAGTTAGCTCTCTGGATGAGATGATTAATCCTCTTCTTCGCATTCTCAGTAGGATCCTTCTGGAGTCGCTGGAATTTTTCAGGATTATTAATGATTGAGTCCATCTTGTTATTATAGTCAGCCTTATCCATGATGACGTAGACTGCTGACTTATCTCCTTTGCGGATAATGATGTCATCTCTCTGGCGTAACTCCTTGGCGGCTTCTTTTAAATCTCTAGTGAGGATCTGGCTTCTGTAATTTCCTCTGTCGCGTCCAGATTCTCCAATAAGGTCCTCTCTGATGGTAGGAGAAAGGGTTACCTTTCTTTCATTCTGCAGGGTGAGGAGCCGATCTATCAGGCACTCAATTTCGATTCTCTTACTTTCAGGATGAGGCCGGCGAATGAAATGGCAGTTAAGCCCTAAGTTTAGGAGTGTCTCTTGCTGACTGGATAGGGTGGTGGTAGAGAGGTTGATGAAACCTTGAGCAGGCCTCTCGTTTCTTACAGGTCCTCGGTGTAGTGTGGTGAGCTTCTTCTGGGTTCTGGTGTTAGCAATCCATTGTTGGTGATGTTCGTATTCAACAAGGTGCCCAGTGGCTGCTTGTCTTATATGCTCTTGGTCTGTGGCAATACTGGCCCAAAAGTCGGCTTATTATTCATTGGCTTTTTGGAGGAGGTCTTGGGCATCTTTCAGTCACTTATTTGGAGAAATGGTGGATATATTGCTATTACCTTTGTGTCGGCTATTAATACTTCTGGGGCACAGGTTTTCTCTAAGGCAATTCTGGTTGAAATCAACTGCACTAGTTGCTTTAACAATCTTCAAGACTGTATTCTTTAATCTGGAGAATACTTTCCTATTAGCAACTGAGAGGGACAGGAAGTAGTCATTCATGACTCTCAAAAGAATATACACAGTGTATGCCAACTGATATATTTTTGCATAGTAATAGTATTGAACAACTATTGACTCCACCGAAACTATAGTTTTTCGCCTCGTCGTGAGGCGTCTTCAGGGTGAGGACTGCTTTGTATGATGCTCTGCTATATTGAAGGTCTTCCAACGAATAATGACCGCTGGTTGGATGGGCGGGCTTATAAGGCTCAGCCTGCCTAGCTCAGACGGAATACTGGCCTCTCATTGGCTGAGAGGTGCAGTATGGGATTTTGTCCGGGAGCCAAGGGGGTGGGATTTTGTCTGGGAGCCAAGGGGGTGGGATTTTGTCTGGAAGCCAAGGGGGTGGGATTTTGTCTGGAAGCCAAGGGGGTGGGATTTTGTCTGGAAGCCAAGAGGGTGGGATTTTGTCTGGGATTCACGAGGGTGGGATTTTGTCTGGGATTCACGAGGGTGGGATTTTGTCTGGGAGTCAAGAGGGTGGGATTTTGTCTGGGAGCCAAGAGGGTGGGATTTTGTCCGGGAGCCAAGGGGGTGGGATTTTGTCTAGAAGCTCTGGCCTGATTTGCTGCTGCTCTGGTTACTGGTCCTAGGCGCTGATTAACTAGCTGGACATGTTTCATTTGTTCGCGGGGCTGCTGCTGTCTAAGGGCTTGTTGTTCAGGAAGCTGCAGATTGCAGAAGCAGTATCTATTACTTGCCAGCGCCCTACCATCAACATACAGCAAGCTGCCGATTTTATTCTCCCTTCCGCGCGCCCTGTAAAGAATAACCCCCTCCAGGAACAACAAGCCCTTAGACAGCAGCAGCCCCGCGAACAAATGGAACATGTCCAGCTAGTCAATCAGCGCCTAGGACCAGTAACCAGAGCAGCAGCAAATCAGGCCAGAGCTTCTAGACAAAATCCCACCCCCTTGGCTCCCGGACAAAATCCCACCCTCTTGGCTCCCAGACAAAATCCCACCCTCTTGACTCCCAGACAAAATCCCACCCTCGTGAATCCCAGACAAAATCCCACCCTCGTGAATCCCAGACAAAATCCCACCCTCTTGGCTCCTAGACAAAATCCCACCCCCTTGGCTTCCAGACAAAATCCCACCCCCTTGGCTTCCAGACAAAATCCCACCCCCTTGGCTCCCAGACAAAATCCCACCCCCTTGGCTCCCGGACAAAATCCCATACTGCACCTCTCAGCCAATGAGAGGCCAGTATTCCGTCTGAGCTAGGCAGGCTGAGCCTTATAAGCCCGCCCATCCAACCAGCGGTCATTATTCGTTGGAAGACCTTCAATATAGCAGAGCATCATACAAAGCAGTCCTCACCCTGAAGACGCCTCACGACGAGGCGAAAAACTATAGTTTCGGTGGAGTCAATAGTTGTTCAATACTATTACTATGCAAAAATATATCAGTTGGCATACACTGTGTATATTCTTTTGAGAGTCATGAATGACTACTTCCTGTCCCTCTCAGTTGCTAATAGGAAAGTATTCTCCAGATTAAAGAATACAGTCTTGAAGATTGTTAAAGCAACTAGTGCAGTTGATTTCAACCAGAATTGCCTTAGAGAAAACCTGTGCCCCAGAAGTATTAATAGCCGACACACAGGTAATCGCAATAGCACCACCATTACCCTTAAGAAGAGACTGCAAGATGCCCAAGACCGCCTCCAAAAAGCCAATGAAGAAAAAGCCGCCTTGTGGGCCACTTTTGCCACAGACCAAGAGCATATAAGACAAGCAGCCACTGGGCACCTTGTTGAATACGAACATCACCAACAATGGATTGCTAACACCAGAACCCAGAAGAAGCTCACCACACTACACCGAGGACCTGTAAGAAACGAGAGGCCTGCTCAAGGTTTCATCAACCTCTCTACCACCACCCTATCCAGTCAGCAAGAGACACTCCTAAACTTAGGGCTTAACTGCCATTTCATTCTCCGGCCTCATCCTGAAAGTAAGAGAATCGAAATTGAGTGCCTGATAGATCGGCTCCTCACCCTGCAGAATGAAAGAAAGGTAACCCTTTCTCCTACCATCAGAGAGGACCTTATTGGAGAATCTGGACGCGACAGAGGAAATTACAGAAGCCAGATCCTCACTAGAGATTTAAAAGAAGTCGCCATGGAGTTACGCGAGAGAGATGATATCATTATCCGTAAAGGGGACAAGTCACCTGTCTACGTCATCATGTATAAGACTGACTATAATAACAAGATGGACTCCATTCTTAACCATCCTGCAAAATTCCATCGACTCCAGAAGGATCCTACTGAGAATGTGAAGAAGAGGGTTAATCAACTTATCCAGAGAGCCACCTCTTCGACGAAATATTCTAATCCAGTGATAGGTGACTATGGTCCCGGTTATAGTTATGGCACTGTAAAAACCCACAAACCAGGTAACCCCCTGAGACCTATTATTTCACAAATCACCACTCCCACCTACCAAGTTGCCAAGAAGCTAAACTCTCTCCTCGCTCCATACGTCCCCATGGGACGTTCAGTTTCTTCAGCTTCTGAATTCATAGACCTGCTTCGCACAGCTCCACCGTGCCACGACATCGCTTCCTTAGACGTAGAATCACTCTTTACGAATGTTCCTGTAAATGAGACTATCGATATCATCATGGACCGCGTCTATAGAAGTGACCTACCCGTATTTGACATCTCGGAAGACGTCCTGCGAGACATGCTAGTGATGTGTACCAAGGAGGCCCCTTTCCTCTCCCATAAAGGGGAATTATTCAGACAAGTTGATGGAGTGGCGATGGGATCCCCACTTGGGGTACTTTTTGCTAATATGTATATGGCCCAGGTGGAAGAAAGAACTTTCAACAATAACCCCCCTCCAGGAATATACGCGAGATACATCGATGACATATTCATCACCACTACTACCGACGAAGAGATTCCTCTCATGATTACTGCTCTGGAAGGTAATTCCAGCCTGACCTTCACCTGTGAACGCAGTGTAGAGGGGTGCCTCCCCTTCTTAGATGTGGACATCTCTAAACAAGAACAGGGCTTCAAGACTAAGGTTTACACTAAAGCCACCAACGTGGGCCGCTGCCTCAATGCCAAGGGAGAATGCCCTGTTTCATACAAGATATCCGTGATATCTTCCTATGTGAAGAGGGCCCTTACCCACTGTAGTAGCTGGACTGAGATCCACAGAGAACTCGATCGTATCCGCCAGCTCCTCACCAACAACGGCTATGCAGACCATCTCATCGAGAAAGTCATACAGAAAAAACTGGACCAGTTTGCAGACTCGACCCAGTTGCCCACTCCTCCCAAGGAGAAAATCACCGTTTACCACCATAATTCTTTCCATGATCGGTACCGCGAGGAGTGTGATGCCCTTAGGAATATCATCAAGAGAGGAGTCACCCCAACCAACAGAAATGCCATCATAGAGTTGAGAATATTCTGCAAACCTAACCTCATTAGTTCCCTGATTATGAGGAATAGCACGGCGCCCAGGGCCCCGAGTGAGGCTACCACCAATGTTGTATACAAATTTTCATGTCAGGAGGGCCGCTGCGACGGCTCCAGCACATACATTGGCAGGACCTCCTCTACACTGCGGCGTCGCCTACAATCCCATAGAAACCAGGGATCTATTTTCCAGCATTTCACTGAAACACACAACATGAAGCCTCCTCTACAGAAGCTGCTAGACCAAACGGACATTCTTCACAAGGAGTCTGCCTTCAGGAAGCTGCAGATTGCAGAAGCAGTATCCATTACTTGCCAGCGCCCTACCATCAACATACAGCAAGCTGCCGATTTTATTCTCCCTTCCGCGCGCCCTGTAAAGAATAACCCCCTCCAGGAACAACAAGCCCTTAGACAGCAGCAGCCCCGCGAACAAATGGAACATGTCCAGCTAGTCAATCAGCGCCTAGGACCAGTAACCAGAGCAGCAGCAAATCAGGCCAGAGCTTCTAGACAAAATCCCACCCCCTTGGCTCCCGGACAAAATCCCACCCTCTTGGCTCCCAGACAAAATCCCACCCTCTTGACTCCCAGACAAAATCCCACCCTCGTGAATCCCAGACAAAATCCCACCCTCGTGAATCCCAGACAAAATCCCACCCTCTTGGCTTCCAGACAAAATCCCACCCCCTTGGCTTCCAGACAAAATCCCACCCCCTTGGCTTCCAGACAAAATCCCACCCCCTTGGCTCCCAGACAAAATCCCACCCCCTTGGCTCCCGGACAAAATCCCATACTGCACCTCTCAGCCAATGAGTGGCCAGTATTCCGTCTGAGCTAGGCAGGCTGAGCCTTATAAGCCCGCCCATCCAACCAGCGGTCATTATTCGTTGGAAGACCTTCAATATAGCAGAGCATCATACAAAGCAGTCCTCACCCTGAAGACGCCTCACGACGAGGCGAAAAACTATAGTTTCGGTGGAGTCAATAGTTGTTCAATACTATTACTATGCAAAAATATATCAGTTGGCATACACTGTGTATATTCTTTTGAGAGTCATGAATGACTACTTCCTGTCCCTCTCAGTTGCTAATAGGAAAGTATTCTCCAGATTAAAGAATACAGTCTTGAAGATTGTTAAAGCAACTAGTGCAGTTGATTTCAACCAGAATATATATATATGTATATATACATGTATATATATACATATGTATATATATATACATATATATATATATGCATATGTATATAAACATATTTCTATGTATATGTATGTATATACGTATATACTACCGACGAAGAGGTTCCTCTCATGATTACTGCTCTTGAAGGTAATTCCAGCCTGACCTTCACCTGTGAACGCAGTGTAGAGGGGTGCCTCCCCTTCCTAGATGTGGACATCTCTAAACAAGAACAGGGCTTCAAGACTAAGGTTTACACTAAAGCCACCAACGTGGGCCGCTGCCTCAATGCCAAGGGAGAATGCCCTGTTTCATACAAGATATCCGTGATATCTTCCTATGTGAAGAGGGCCCTTACCCACTGTAGTAGCTGGACTGAGATCCACAGAGAACTCGACCGTATCCGCCAGCTCCTCACCAACAACGGCTATGCAGACCATCTCATCGAGAAAGTCATACAGAAAAAACTGGACCAGTTTGCAGACTCGACCCAGTTGCCCACCCCTCCCAAGGAGAAAATCACCGTTTACCACCATAATTCTTTTCATGATCGGTACCGCGAGGAGTGTGATGCCCTTAGGAATATCTTCAAGAGAGGAGTCACCCCAACCAACAGAAATGCCATCATAGACTTGAGGATACTCTGCAAACCTAACCTCATTAGTTCCCTGATTATGAGGAATAGCACGGCGCCCAGGGCCCCGAGTGAGGCTACCACCAATGTTGTATACAAATTTTCATGTCAGGAGGGCCGCTGCGACGGCTCCAGCACATACATTGGCAGGACCTCCTCTACACTGCGGCGTCGCCTACAATCCCATAGAAACCAGGGATCAATTTTCCAGCATTTCACTGAAACACACAACATGAAGCCTCCTCTACAGAAGCTGCTAGACCAAACGGACATTCTTCACAAGGAGTCTGCCTTCAGGAAGCTGCAGATTGCAGAAGCAGTATCCATTACTTGCCAGCGCCCTACCATCAACATACAGCAAGCTGCCGATTTTATTCTCCCTTCCGCGCGCCCTGTAAAGAATAACCCCCTCCAGGAACAACAAGCCCTTAGACAGCAGCAGCCCCGCGAACAAATGAAACATGTCCAGCTAGTTAATCAGCGCCTAGGACCAGTAACCAGAGCAGCAGCAAATCAGGCCAGAGCTTCTAGACAAAATACCACCCCCTTGGCTCCCGGACAAAATCCCACCCTCTTGGCTCCCAGACAAAATCCCACCCTCTTGGCTCCCAGACAAAATCCCACCCTCTTGACTCCCAGACAAAATCCCACCCTCTTGAACCCCAGACAAAATCCCACCCTCTTGGCTCCTAGACAAAATCCCACCCCCTTGGCTTCCAGACAAAATCCCACCCCCTTGGCTTCCAGACAAAATCCCACCCTCTTGGCTCCCAGACAAAATCCCACTCCCTTGGCTCCCGGACAAAATCCCATACTGCACCTCTCAGCCAATGAGAGGCCAGTATTCCGTCTGAGCTAGGCAGGCTGAGCCTTATAAGCCCGCCCATCCAACCAGCGGTCATTATTCGTTGGAAGACCTTCAATATAGCAGAGCATCCTACAAAGCAGTCCTCACCCTGAAGACGCCTCACGACGAGGCGAAAAACTATAGTTTCGGTGGAGTCAATAGTTGTTCAATACTATTACTATGCAAAAATATATCAGTTGGCATACACTGTGTATATTCTTTTGAGAGTCATGAATGACTACTTCCAGTCCCTCTCAGTTGCTAATAGGAAAGTATTCTCCAGATTAAAGAATACAGTCTTGAAGATTGTTAAAGCAACTAGTGCAGTTGATTTCAACCAGAATTGTCTTAGAGAAAACCTGTGCCCCAGAAATATATATATGTATATATTATATATATACATATGTATATATATACAAATACACACACACACACACACACACACACACACACACACACATATATATATATATATATATATATATATATGTAACTGAAGGCGGAGAAAATATACGAGAAATAATGGAAGAATTACTGCCTTAACGTTTCGACCCTTAGGGTCTTGATCACAAAGCATAACACAAAAGTATAACATGGACATTTTATACACATACATGTCACCTCACAGGGTGCCTGGGAAAGGTCGTCGCGCTCGGAACATTTGTCCGTTTGTTTTCATCCACTATCAATAAACTTGTAGCTCTTGCCAAGCATATAAAACCATCTCTATGGTTGATGTTATTATTAGTATTAATATAGGCTGCTTCTATTGTTTTTCTTAATTTCTTTGTTGAACCTTTATTTATTATAATTGTATTGTCCCAGTTCGGAAGGTGGTCATATGTATCTATGTGTCTTACTATAGAATTAGAAAGCATGTGGGTTCTTACATCATTTTTGTGTTCATATAATCTTTTTTCTAATCCACGACCTGTTTCCCCAAAATATTCCATGATTCACGCGACCGTGCCACCCTCTGCCACGTCACTCCCGCAAACCTCTCGATCTCGTCTCTCCACCTTCTGTCTGGTCTCCCTCTTCCACGCTTCCTATCTCGCGGCGTCCATTCAGTAACACACATGCTCCATCGCTCATCAGTCGTTCGCACCAACTTACCTGCCCAATTCCATTTCCTCTCTTTTACTGCTTCCACAATACTCGTATCTTTCACTCTAGTCTGCTCTCTCACCCAACTTGCTCTCTTTCGGTCTCTCAGTGTTATTCCCATCATTGATCTCTCCATTCTCTTCTGTGCAGTCCTTAGCTTTGTTTCCATCGCCCTCGTCAGCTTCCAAGTCTCACATCCGTAGATTATTGCTGGTAGAATGCATTGGTTGTAAACTTTACGTTTCAAACATAGAGGTAGAGAGCCTCTCAGGATTTTACTATACTTACCAAACATTTTCCAACCAATTGTAATGCGTCTTTTTATCTCATTATCATGATCTTTCGTCACCTTCACCATCTGACCTAAATAATTATACTCTTCAACTTCCTCAAGACTCTCATCATCAATTACGATCTCTTTACTTTGAACTTTCGTGTTGAACATTACTTTGGTTTTACTCTTATTCATTTTTAAACCTACTTTGATACTTTCTTTGTTTAGATCGCTCAGCATATCTTGCAAGTCGTCTGCTCTTTCTGAAATAAGAATGATGTCATCTGCAAATCTTAGGTGGTTCAAATATTCGCCATTAATCTTCAAACCTTTCTTTTACCAACTCAATCTTCTGAAAATATCTTCTAAACAAGCTGTAAATAGTTTGGGTGAAATTGTATCGCCTTGCCGTACTCCTTTCTCGATTTTGATCTTTTCTGTGTCTTTATGTAGTCGAACTATAGCGGTACCTTTCGAATAAATCTTTCCTAAAACTCTTACGATCTGTTCGTTTGTACCTTGTTTGCGTAGCGAGTTTAGTATTGCTATTTGTTCTACTGAATCAAAGGGCTTCTCGTAATCTACAAAAGCTAAACACAGAGGTATATTATATTCTGTCGTTTTCTCGATTAGTTGGTTTATCGCCTGCAAATGGTCTAGAGTTGAATATCCGCTTCTAAAGCCTGCCTGTTCTCTCGGTTGGTTTCCATCTAAAACTTGACTCAGTCTATTTGTGAGGATCTTGGAGAATACTTTATATACGTTTGATAGCAAGCTAATCGGTCGATAGTTACTAAGGTCCTTCTGGTCTCCTTTTTTATGAAGCAAAATCACTATAGCATTGCACCACGCATTCGGAACGCTTTCTTGACGTAAGCACTGGGTGGTACAACTCAGCTAATTTAATATGAACTAATTTACCAGCGTCTTTCAATAGATCTATTGATATACCATCTTCCCCAGGTGCTTTTCCTCTTTTCATAGTTTTTAGAGCAAATTCTACTTCTTCCTTTGTAATGTCTGGTACACTACTAACGTCTACACATGTATTTACTGACTCAACTACGGCCTTCGAAGAGTAAAGCTCTTGGTAAAATTCTTCTACTCTTTTTACCATTTTGTCTCTACATTTAATTATTTCTCCATTTCTACCTTTCAAACATATCACTTGCTGTCTTCCTAAAGCATGTTTACGCTCGGTCACTTTAATACTTTTACCTTTCCGAATAGTTTCTTCTATTTCGTCCATGTTTCTCTTTCTTTTCTCTAATCTCTGCCTTTTGTTGATAAGCTTGTTTAGTTCTACTCTTTCTATTTCGTCTCTACTGCTTTTAATCTGCATGTTCCTTCTTCTTTTAATTAGGTCATTTGTAGTTTTGGAGTATTTGTTTTCTCTAATGTTTTTTGTACTTCCTACTTTCTCTGCTGATTCCTTAATGATATTCACTAAATTCACATTGATATCTTCCACGCTGTCCTCGTTAGTTCTTAGAGCTTCGAATCTATTTTTAATTTCTAACTGAAATATCTTTTTATTATCCTTAACCTTTGCAAGGCTTATTTTCCTTTTTAAAACTAGTTTATTTCTCTCGGCTCTGAAGTTGAATTTAGCTGTGCATCCTACCATTCTATGGTCATTCCCTATGTTGACTTTATTTATCACCGTAACATTGCTAACGCTTTTGCTCTCATCTCCTAATATGAAGTCTATTTCGTTTTTTGTTGTTCCATTTGGACTTCTCCACGTCCATTTACGACCTACACGCTTTTGAAAGAAAGTGTTCATTATCCCCATATTGTAGTTTTCTGCAAAATTGACTAACATCTCACCTCTGTCATTTCTTTCACCTACTCCAAACTTCCCAATGCACGTCTCATCTCCCATCTTCTTCCCTACTTTAGCATTAAAGTCTCCTATTACCAAAGTGTACTTACTTTTTTCTTGATCCATTACTTGACTTAAATCATCATAGAAGGACTCAATTTCCTCGTCTGAACTCTGTGAAGTTGGTGCATAGACCTGAACTGTTTTTAGAGTGTACCTTTTACAAAGCCTAATCACAATCCAAGCTACCCTGTCCGATAAACTACTGAATTTGATTACGTTACCCGCAACCTCTCGGTTGATCAAGAATCCTACTCCACTAGATCTTTCTTTGTCCTTACCTCTATAGTAGAACAGGTGGTGACCATCTTGTAATTGTACCAGCTTTTCTTCCGTTCTTCGGACTTCGCTCAGTCCTACGATGTCCCATTTGATGTTGTCTAGTTCTTCCATTAAACTCTCCAGTCTGTGGTCTTCTGAGAGACTTCTTACGTTGTAGGTATAGATCTTCATTTTCTTCATGTTCTTTAATGTCCAAGACTTGGATCTGCTTGGACAGTGCTTACTCACATTCGGTGGCACACTGCCCGTAAGCACACGAGGCAATGCGGTTGGACCTTTAGGTGACGATGATCCAACAGGAACGCCCGGTTTTCTTTTGATTGTGCTATTCATATTCATGTTGGCTATGAAGGGGGGTTGGCAGTAATCTCACCTCCTTGCCAACTGGTTTCTGGTGAGATATTTCTCTGGTGTCACCTTATTCATTATATTCGGTGAAGCCCTATTACTATAGGGTGCCCAATGGTCCACGCCGTCATTATGACGGTACCCCATATATCTATGAGGAATTTCCCTGTTTGCCATCAGGGACGTGTCAGTTAGCAGTGGGTCCTGCAACTGTGTGTTTGAGCTGCTCTTTGTCTGATCTTTCCTACAAAACCTGTTCGATATGGGTGACCCTGCAGAGATTTCCTCTCTATCGACATAGCTTTTGTAATCATGAAGATTCTTAAGCCTATCCACCACGTCAAGGTGTCAACTCTCGGATATATATGTATATATCTATATATATATGTATATATATATATATATATATATATATATATATATTTATAAATATATACATATACATACATATAACAAGGCTTTTTTCCCCTTACAAGGAAGGTAGCCAAAAAGGAAAATGCATAAAATCATTCCCACCCATTCCATCCCTGAATACACTCCACACCCCTCCACCCTCCCTCTTATCTTAGCACCTCCTGGATGACGGGTCATCCCTGCATCTTGTCCACTACCCTGGGTCAGAAGCAGTGTCGCAAGACACAGCATATCCACAGCAAGGCCGCTTCATTAAATCGGCGACCCCCTTCTCCGTCCTCCCATGCATAAAAGGAGAAGACGGGGAGAAATCCCTTCGGGCTGCGTCAAATTTTGCTCACACATACTACCCCACCCTCATCCCCCCGCCCATTCCACCTCATGCATCACAACATCATCCAAATACAACCATTCTCCATTCATCCTTGTCTTCTGTCCTCTCCCGTCCTTCCTCAACAGACATTCCCCTCTTCCCCAAAGCCCCCTTCACCCCATCCATCCACCTCATCCTAGGACGTCCCCTCATGTTCACTCTCTCCACATCTGCTTTCCATACTCTTTTATTACTCTTTCTTCACTCACTCTTTCCATGTGTCCAAACCATCTTAATACTCTTTCATCAACCCTATCTCCCAACATCACATATTCCCCTTGCTGACTCACAACACGGTTTTAGGCCACTACACTCCACAAACGCTCTTCTGATAAACCTCACACAAAGAATTTTAGATAGCATCAATTCAGATAGCCCCCACCACAGAACACTTCATATAACATTAGACATTAGTAAAGCTTTTGATGCTATCCCCCGCCACAACCTAACAAATAAAATATATAACACAGACATGCACAATAACACCAAAAGATGGCTGGCCAATTGTCTGGCAGGTAGGAATGCTTATGTGTCATATAATGGCCAATCATCGCACATCAAAAACATTAAGAATGGAGTACCACAGTGCTCTGTTCTATCCCCCACGCTCTTTAATCTATACATGCATGAGTTATCCACACCAGACACCTCAGAAATACAAATCTCTTCCTACGCAGACGACATAACAATCACTTGCACACATCGTAACGCAGACAAAGCTGCAGAAGTAATCCAGCCATACCTTGATACACACAACACATGGTTCATCACAAACAGACTCAAAATAGCTCCATCCAAATCTACAGAAACACTTCTCACCAACTGGACAAAAGAACACAAATACATACCTCATCTCTACATCAACAACACTCTAATACCACACACAAACACACCGAAAATTCTTGGTGTAACATACGATACATCCATGTCTTTCAAACAACACATCACAAACATAAAAAACAAATGCACACCTAGACTTAACGCACTTAAGTCAATCACTGGAACAACATTTGGACAAAACAAAGAAACTAATACAACAATATACAAACAATGCATACGCTCAGTGATGAATTATGCGAGTCCTGCATGGGCCCCTAATCTCAGTGAGACACACCACAACACCCTTCAAATCATACAAAACAAAGCCCTAAAAACAATTACAGGCTGCACAAATACAACACCTACAGACCATTTACACCATGAAACAAAAGTCCTCAAAGTCAAGGACCACCTCGACATGAGAGGCACACAAACACTTGCCGCAGCCACCACAAACACATCACACCCACTACACTACATAGCAGGACACCCACACACACCAAGAAACATTAAAACAACACCCAAAGACCTGTATCACACACAGATACTCTCTTCTCTCCCTCCACAACCACCAAATACCAGCCTCCGGAAACATATTCATAATCATATCACTCACCGCTCCATTAACACACTGAAAGACAACACACTGCTGCATGCCAGACCCCCTGATATCCACCCTTCTGAATCCTTTCTCCCACGAAAGGATAGAGTCCACCTGGCCAGACTGCGGTGCGGTCACCACCCAGCACTTCTAAGCTACCAGAAGAGGCTGGATGACCGCATTGTGAACAGCTGCCCAGGATGTAACACTTCACCCCATACCATACAACACATAATGGAAGACTGCATTATACACAATCATGCACGCAAACAACACAACATACACTCTATAAAGGATTTGTGGGAAAACCCAGTTTCGGCTGTGGCATTCCTTGGGGAGACGAGACTGCTCGGACAGACAGTCTAGGGAA
>NC_134782.1:9201174-9231174 GCF_046742065.1 Oratosquilla oratoria
GGCAGGCCTCTCGTTAGCCCCGTACCTCCGGCCATCGGTGGTCCTCTGGCGCCTCTCGGCTTACTTCGTCGGGCCCTGGGCGTGGAGTTTGGCCTCGTCCGCTCGCAGTCCGTCCTCCTGCGTCTCCCGGGGGGACGTGTTTGGTGGTGCGGAGGGTGGTGCCCCTGAGAGTCAGCGGCCCTCTCGGCGGCCCCATGCCTCCGACCATCAGTGGTCCTCTGGCGCCTCTCGGTTTACTCCGTCGGGCCCTGGGCGTGGCCTTTGACCTCGTCCGCTCGCGGTCCGTCCTCCCGCGTCTCCGGGCCGTCCGTGGGTGAACGGCCCGGGCCTCTCGGGGGACGGGGGGGGGGGGGCGTGTCTGGTGGTGCGGGGGTGGCGCTCCTGGAGGTCGGCGGGCCTTTCGGCGGCCCCATGCCCCCGATCGTAGTGGTCCTCTGGCACCTTGCGGCTTGCCTTTTCGGGCGAGTCCGTGAGCTCACCTTCCTCAGGGGCTGCTCACGTGGACCCAACAGGAAGTCCCGCTCGAGAAAGAGTTCTATCTCACCCAAGAGGCCTAGGACGTTCTCCCGCCGTCGGTGTGTGTATGTGGGGGGGGGGCTGTTGGGTTGCCTCAACTTTGAGACCCCGGCCCTTCCACTGGGCCGCTTGGGGCGCCAACGGCTGGCACGGGAGGTCGACAGGAGCATACCAGGCCGGTACCTTTAGCACTCCACAGCTTGTTGCGTCCCTGGCTTCGGTCGGGGGCCCTGCGCCGGTCAGTCCCATAGTCCACCCCCCCCCCCCACCTTGAATGGCAGGGGCGGCGGACGCCTCGGACATGGGGTGCGGCTTCCAGTCGAGCTGGAGACATCAAGCTTGTCGGGGATGGTCGGAAGATAGAAGGTCACTACACATCAACTTTCGGGAGCTGATAGTGGTGACAGAATGACTCGAGCGACACCCCGAAATCTCCTGCATGAGCGTCCGCTGCAACATAGTCAATGTGACGGCAGTACAGTGCGTGCAGAGGCAAGGTACGGCCCGACCAGGTCCACTCCTAGCCCTGTCGGAAGACATCTTCGCCGAGGCATCACGCAGTGCCATATCACTCCCGGCGAAGTATGTTCCGGGACGCGAGAACGACTGGGCAGACGCTCTATCCAGGTTTCGGAAGACCTCCGTGGAGTGGCAACTACGCCCACAAGTGTTCGAGTCGCTCTCCCTCCGCTACGGCACCCCAGAAGTGGACCTGTTTGCCTCCCCAAACACGATCCAGCTCATCCTCACCTACAACCAAAGGACACGCACAGGAGGCCCAGACGCCTTCACGGAGGACTGGAACCGCTGAAAGTACGTATACATTTTCCTCCTCCAGCGACACCGGTCCTCCTGAAGGTGATGCAGACCCTCAGGTCCTTCAAGGGTCAGGTCCTCCTGATAGCTCCCTACTGGCCAACCCAGCCGTGGTTCGGGGAGCTAATGAGATGGTGCCCTTCTCCCCTTCTACTGGGGTCAGCCTGCCTAGCCAACAGTTTCTACGGGGGAGCTCTCAGCCAACTCTTCTCTACAGAGGCAGCAGACAAGATGCTCAGAGCTCACCTTCCGTCCTCAGTGCAGCAATATAAATCCTGCTGACGGAGATTCCAGAACTACATTCGGAGACACGCGATAGTGACCATCTCCGCCAGCACGGTTCTGGACTTCCTGACTTGGCTAGCTGACTCCACCAACAGGGCACCGGCGACGATCTCGGCTCACTATACAGCCCTCACTGATCGGCTCCGCTTTGGTATGAACATCCGAGTGCGACAGAGGGCTCGAACCCTCCTAATGAAGGGGATCAGCGCCTCGAGAGAGCCGGGACATCAACCGGTCCTGGCCCGGTCCTTGCATCGTGTTCTGCAGTACCTGGCGTTCGAAAGTGCCATTATGGAGGAAGAACACTTCTTTCAAAGTGCCGTCTTTCTGCTCGCCTTGAGTACGGACTACAGGGCTTCACAGCTGGCGGCAATCACCCTCCATCCGTCCTTCTCCAAACTGGAGGAGGACAGCTTGGCCCTTACCCTCTCTCCATCACCAACATTTCTAGCCAAGAATAAGCAAGCGGATAACATGATTGGCCCTCTCAGAATACAATCCTTCCTGGAGGGAGGACACCCACACCCGCTGCGCCCGATCCGTGCGTTCAAAGACTACGTGGAGCGCACGGAAGAGATTTCAGAGGATCATCTCTTCTACAATTGGAAATCTAGGAACCCCCTAACCCCGAGGTCCCGGGTGCACCTGCTTTGCCGCATTATAGAGAAAGCCGACCCGGGCCATGCCCCACACACCCACAACATCAGGAGCCTCGCGGCATCACTAGCGTTTCTCCGCACCCACTCTGTGGAGCGGGTGCAGGACCCATGGGACTGGACATCGACGACTTCCTTAAGGGCACAATATCTCTACCACTCGGTTACCCCTGTCCCAGGGGAGGGGTGGGTGGGGGTGGGGGCAAAGGGCCACCGGGGAGTAGGGAAAGGCCCAGGAACCACTGAACAGGGTACAATTTTCTTATAATTTACGCATTATTTAAACAGTACAATATTGTACATATCACATTCTTCGATATAAGTACTTGACGTTTCTTTTCTCCCCTTTACTGAGTGATAAAATGAATAAATCTCCCATAGGAGAGACACACGTAATAACGGCTTGAGTCCTGGTCCTCGACTAAATCAGGCTTCACCTTCTCCTCCCACCTGTCCTCGTCTCATGCATAGCTTCACTGTGCAGGTTTCTTTCAGCCGATAATATTTCTTTGTCGCGGCTCGTGCCTCTTAAATTATTTTTATAGGCTTAAGAAACCTACACAGATTTAGGGTCTCTCCCTCCTCCCACAGGAGAAGCCTTCATTTCTCATTGAAGTGAGCATACGTACGGGTAGCTGGCCTACCGGGAGGTGAAAAGTGGGGAGGGGGGGGGATCATCAGCGCGTGCACATACCTGCACAGAGCTGGGAATTTTAAATTTCTGATGAGTTTTGTTTTTCTGGACGTGTCTGATGTAATATTAGGCCTTATATCAATAGTAGCATTTGTTCACGAATAAGTCAGGAGTACGTTGGTAGGGTATTGAATATTGAACTGTATCGTCATCCGCAAACTTGATTTTATTTTTCATAACGCATTTATTGCGCTACGTTTCCTGGGGGATTTATAAAATTTTACCATATTTTCTTTTCTGTTGCAGGTTGGGTTTTGTAAGTCATCAGTTCCACCATGAAAACACGGCATGATCAGGAATATATTAGAATGCTACTGGGTACCGTTCCTCAGGATGAAGAAAAGGAAATGAGGGGCAGTAAACTTCCATTGAATAGGCAGGTTCTATTATGTCTTCTAGCAAACCTTCGAGATATGCATTGGGATCAAGCTTTATCTGCCACCATTGACAATGTGCTTTTGCACTACCAAAGAGCAGGGGTTCCAACCATTTCCGGGAGGAATAATATTGGTCGAGTGATTAAAACTTACGATGACAAAGTTTTCATGACACTTATGAAAAATAATGTGGATAGAAGACAGGCAGATGATCCTGATATGATCAAGTTTAAATCAGAACTAGATAAAACAATGAATTTTTAAATGAATACCGTGTTGAAAGATATGGCAGCTGCAAAGAAGGGGAAAACTCAAGCCGAACAAGATGCAATCGATCATGACATACTGTTCATGAAAAGCATGCTGACTGGCAGAACAGCTACCTACTCTGGTGTGAACAAGGTACTAGACAGAAGCATTAAGAAACGACAGGAGAGACAGATTTGAGAAAAGGGGCGGCAAGATCAAGAAAGTTGTGATTATGAAGAAAATGGTGTGGCTGATAATTATTCTCCTATTAGTACTGATGAGGACAATAACACTGATGAATTTATCACTGCTGAGCCAAAAAGAAAACACAGGAGAATAGTGAAAGAAGGGGTATCAATTTTTGTGCCCCATGATATTTTAAAGTCAAAGTAACTTGTTTCATGCAGTGTTAGAAATAATAACTCACCAACCTGGTTGAGTGCAATTGTATGTTCCTTAGCATCTGCATGTGGCGGATATACATCAAAATTGAATTTAAGTGCAAGAACAACCCACGGATACCGAGCTTTGATCATGTCAGAATTAAATTTGAAAATCAAGGATGATTGGCACCCATCAGACAAAGTACTAGTTTACTGGGATGGAAAATTAATGGATGCACTTGATTCTAAAAGCACTGATGATCGCCTGCCCTTTCTTGTGTCTGGTGACAATGGCACAAAGCTTTTTGGAGTCCCCCCTCTTCCACATTCAAATCAGAAAGGTGGCCCACACAAAGGTGATGTGATATCAACAGCAACAAAGCAACTTTTGATGGATTAGAAGTGTAAAGAGAATGTTGTGGGGATGATTTTTGACTCGACTCCATCAGATACAGGTAAGTCCATCAGAAACTGCTGTGTAAATATTAACATAATGAGGATGAATTATATATATATAAATAACCATACAAAATTATAAGAAACTTTTCTAGAATTGGAATTATTTAATTAAATACTATTCTCGTACACCTTCAGGACAGAAAACTGGTTTCTGCGTCTCCCTGCAAAAAGAATTAGGGCGAGCTCTTTTCTGGTTCGCTTGTAAGTGCTTGTTGGGATTGTCTCAAAGTGGAAAGCTCTTCAGGTCCAACCATAATGCTTTTCAAGAGATGAGCCTTCATGTTTTACAATAGGAACAGGAACCTTGAATGTACTTGGTTGAATGCATGACAACCGAGCAAAGTTATTCAAATTGTCACGTGGATAAATTCGGAAATGACAGCAATTGCCGGACGTCCGGGACATGACACTCAATAGCTAAACAAGAGGTACACACAAAAATAAATACACTTAACAGAGAGAAGAAAAAAAAAACACAAAGCACAGGGCAAGACAAACAGAAATAACAACATAAACAATGTACATATTCAGTTATGAAGACACAGGACCCCTTGAACGGAGATTATAATTATGAGGGGCTGATACAGGAATAATTTGTACAGTGGGCTTTGGAGGAGGCCGGGTAAACGCCGGTATGGGCACCTGAGTGACCTTATGTCTGTCCACATACACCACTTCGCTCAGTCCCTGTGAAGTATCAAAGACCCTGAATTTGTTGGGATGCAACTTCTCAGTAACCAAAAAGGGGCCACTATATATAGTTTAACTTAGATTGGCGGTCAGGCATGCTCTTATAAACATGATCACCAACAACGATGGTAACAGGCTTTGCACGAATATGTTGGTGTTTCAACATTTCGGCCTTGGAAACAGGAAGTTTTTTCTTTCACAGAGTCATAAATGGCATGCAACGTGTGACTCTGGAGCTGATCATAGTCATCAAAATTGTAGAGGGGACGAGCAGGGCTGTCAAGCACATCATAAGGGAGCCGTTTTTCAAATTCATAGATGACATAATGAGGCGTTTTGCCTGTAGAAACATTAATGGTGCTATTAATACAAGCACTAACATGGGGAAGCCAATCTTCCCAGGATTCATGAAAGTTACTCGCAATGTGTCTGAGTATCTCTAGAATTTTCCTATTCGTCCTCTCCACAAGACCATTGGACGCCGGATGGTAAGCAGTCATGAATGTTTGTGTGATGCCGTAACGTTCACAAATACTTGCCAAAACCTCGTTCCTAAATTCAGTACCTTTGTCTCTTAGGAGCACCGAAGGAGTAGTGTATGGACACAAAACATGAGAAACTAAAGCATGGGCTACAACTGGTGCAGACTTGTTACGTAAGGGACCTAATATTACAAAACGACTAAAGTGGTCCATACACACAAACACATACACAGAACCTTGAGTGCTACGAGGCAGTTGCAAAAGGTCAATAGCCACAGTCTGAAAAGAGCGATAAGGAGTAGGGTACTCTAAGATGGGAGCAGTGCACGTAGAGCCTTTGTTCTGGGCACAAGAACTACACCAGGCTACATGAGAGGTAATGTCTAGTCGCATTTTAGGCCAACAATACTTCTTACGCGCCATAGCCAGAGTCTTGTCATGACCTGGGTGACCAGCCTGAGGGGCATCATGAGCAAGGGACAAAACAACGGGAACTAGAGACTCAGGGCTCCCTAGATGTGCCACATCCTGCTAAAACACTTCCACATTACGAATTAGAACCTTGTCCTGCAGGGAAAATTGGGACAGAGGTACCGGTAAAGCTGGTAAGGTGGTATCATTACCAGACTCCAAAGCATAAATGACAGCAGACCAAACAGGGTCTTCACGCTGAGCTTTGGCCAGAACCTTCAGGGAGAAGTTGTCAATTACTGTAACAGCAGCAACAGGGATATTACGTGAAAGTGCATCAGCAACGTTGTTTGCACGCCCCGGGATATGTTTAAGGGTTGGATTGAATTCCTCGATCGTGAGGAGCCATCTGGCTAGGCGGCCTGAAATATTTTTGCCCTTGAAAAGCTGAGTGACAGCAGTGTGGTCCGTGTAAACTGTAATACATACATACATATACCAAGGCTTTTTCCCCCTTACTAGGGAGGTAGCCAAAAAGGTAAAGGCATAAAATCATTCCCACCCATTCCATCCCTGAAAACACTCCACACCCCTCCACCCTCCCTCCCATCTTAGCACCTCCTAGATGACAGGTCATCCCTGCACCCTGTCCACTGCCATAGGTCAGAAGCAGTGTCGCAAGACACAGCACATCCACAACAAGGCCGCTTCATTAAATCGGCGACCCCCCCTCTCCGTCCCCCCATATAAAGGAGAAGACAGGGAGAAATCCCTTCGGGCTGCGTCAAAATTTTGCTCACACATACTACCTCACCCCCCATCCCCCGGTCCATTCCACCTCATGCATCACAACATCTTCCATATACAACCATTCTCCATTCACCCCTGTCTTCTGTCCTCTTCCGCCCTTCCTCAACAGACATTCCCCTCTTCCCCAAACCCCCCTTCACCCCATCCATCCATCTCATCCTAGGACGTCCCGTCATGTTCACTCCCTCCACATCTGCCTTCCATACCTCCTTTACTAGTTTTTCTTCACTCATTCTTTCCATGTGTCCAAACCATCCTAATACTCTTTCATCAAGCCTATCTCCCAGCTCCCTTTCCACCCCTGTTCTCCTCCTCACCTACTCATTTCTCACTCTATCCAGCCTAGTAACCCCCATCATATTTCTCAGACACTTCATCTCAAACACATTCAAACTCCTTCTCTCTTCGTCTCTTATGTTCCATATTTCTGCTCCATACAGTGCTGTTGGCACAATCACTCCTTCATATAGTCTCCTCTTAGCATCCATTCCCAAATTTCTATTCCTCATTACACTTTTTAATCCACCAAGGCATTTACTCGCTTCTCTCAATCTACATTCTACCTCTACCTTTACTCCACCTTTTCCTGCCACATTTGCACCCAAGTATCTAAAACTATCCACTTCCTCCATTCGCTCTCCCTTAATGCTGACTTCCAGATTACTGCCACTTTCACCCCTTGTACATCTCATCACCTTACTTTTACCCACATTTATCTTCAGCTTTCTTTTATCACACACTCTCCCAAACTCTGTCACCAACTTCCTCAATCCCTCCTCCGATCCTGCCACAAGCGCAGTGTCGTCCGCAAACAACAGCTGGCTCACCTCCCACTTTTCTCCATTTTCTTTAACCATCTCCAATCCCTGACCCACTACCCTTGCATTTACCTCTCGCACTACCCCATCCATGTATAAGTTGAACAGCCAGGGCGACATAACGCATCCTTGACGAAGTCCCACCTTTACCTCAAACCACTCACTCTCTCCATTTGTAATCCTGACACAAGCTCTACTACTCTCATAAAAACTCTTGACAGCTCCTAGAAGCTTTCCTCCTATCCCGTATATCCGCATAACCTCCCACAGTGCCTTTCTGTCTACCCTGTCGTAAGCCTTTTCCAGATCCATAAAGGCCCAAAAAACATCCATATCCAAAAATTATATCACGGAAATGCTAAAGCCTACACCACTGCCAGGGCCTCTAAATGAGTGACAGAGTAACGGGACTCATGCTTATTAAGAATGGGACTAGCATATACAATAACATGAGGTCTACATCCATCTACTTGTTGCATGAGAACAGCTCCAATGCCTGTACCAGAAGCATCTGTACAAATAGTAAAGGGGAGACTATAATCTGGGAAGTCCAACACAGGCACTTCAGTAAGTGCAAGCTTCAAGGAATCAAAACTTTCCTGATGAACATAACGCCACTGGAAGGAAGAGTCCTTCTTGAGGAGGCGAGTGAGAGGGGAAGCAATTGAAGCAAAGTCTTTAATGAATGCACGATAGTATCCTGCAAGTCCAAGGAAGGAACGTACATGTTCAACTAACTTCGGAATAGGGAAGTCCCTCACCGCCTTGATTTTACCACCTGTGGTGTGGATACCATGTTTGTCTACAACATGACCTAGGAATTGGACACTAGACTTGAAAAAAGAACACTTAGGTAAATTGGGTTTCAATCCAGCTTCAGTAAACCGTTGCAAGACCATGGACAACTTAGTAAAGTGGCTTTCCACATCTTTGGAAACTAAAATCAAATCATCCAGGTAAACAAAAAGTCCATCTCCCACTAAGCCATGGAAAATGGAGTTAACTAAGCGCTGACACGTCAAGGGAGCATTCCGCAAACCCATAGGGCAACGAAGCCATTCATAATGTCCACTGGGAGTCGAGAAGGCCGTGACTTTACGAGACTTCTCCTCCAGGGGTATCTACCAAAAACCTGCTTTTAAATCTAAGGTGGTGAACACCGTATTACCAGTGCCAATGGACTGGAGAAGGTCACTTAAGACAGGCAAAGAGTAATGGTCAGGAACAGTGATCTCGTTAACCCGCCTATAGTCTATCACTGGACGAAAAGATCCATCTTTCTTAGGCACTAGGAGAAGAGGCGAGTTCCACTCTGAGTGGGAATCCTGTACAACGCCTTCACGCAATAAGTCGTCAACCAAGGACTGGGGTATAAGCCGACGGGAGTGAGGTAACATGTAAGAGGGGACGTAAACAGGACGAGTGCCTGGCTGAAGATCAATTCTATGAACCACACGATCTGTAACGCCTAATGGATCACCAGGCAAAGTCAAAGCTTGACTGTGGGTAACTAACAGGTTAATGAGACGAGGCGTTTCATCAGGAAAATCATTCTTGCCTACAAATGTGGCAAACTCAGAAGCTAAGTGAGCAGGGTCACGTGTTGGAAGAGACTGTAGTACAGAAGCTGCTATAATAGGCGAGTCTTGGAAAGCAACAATGTCAACCACATCAAAGGAGCCTAGGTGGCTGCCAGGAGAGAGAGGAATAGGAGCACCCATGACGTTTGTTACCATCGCCATGGTAATATGACCTTCGCGAATAGTGGAGAGAGTTCCTTCTAATGCAAGGCGATGAATACGAATAGAGTCAGGCAAAGAGAGAACTTCAGACCCTATCGGGGCACCTGAAACGCGCACCGGAACTCGAACTGAACTTGAAGGTTCAAGAAGATGTTCCCCTATAACAACAGCAGTACAATAAGAAGCAGGGTGTGCAGGGTGAGAGCGCTTAGAAGCTGGTTAGGGCAAATGTGCGGATTGATCAAGAACAGTAGAATCACAAGCAGAAACAGGCCTATCTGGTGCAGGGATATCAAAGTTACAGAAAGTCACTACACGGTGACTAGGAGAAATATCTATGCCATGAGCTGTAAGGGCATCAATACCCAAGAGACAGTCATACTTAAATGGCAATACCAGAAACAACAACGAAAGTGACATGAAAGACTGTAGCATGCGAGGGAAACTGTAAGGGAAGACAAACAAACCCAAGAACAAGCAAGGGAGAACCTTGCACAGAATGCAAATTGTTACAAAAGGGAGATAAAGGGAGACTGTACAATTCCCGGAGAGCAAAATAGACCTTTCTACTTATGAGACTACATTCTGCACCAGTATCTACAGTGACTGAAATAGGCGTGTCCCTTGTAAGAAATTGGAAGGTGATTAATTGAGGAGACTCAACAGCTACTAAGGGGATGATTTGAGACCGAACATTACTGGTCAAATCTTTGGGTTGTGAAACAAGCGCTGGTGAAAATGGGACTGACGAGGCTGATGAGAAGTCTCATCTCTAAGTTTGAAAACCTTGAGACATTGATCAGTTAAGTGTTTACAATAGCCATGGATATGGCAGAAACTGAGTTTATCTTGTGGCTCTACTTTAGAAAGGTCATGCGTCATATTAGAAGAAGCATTAGATACATTCCTGCAAACAGGAGACCGTCTTGACTTGTGTACCTGGCACCTACGGCGGTAACAAAAATTGCTGGACGGGTCAAATGTCAAGCGGACTTTTTGTCTACCAAAGAGAGCTCTCCCATAGTATTGACTGGGAAAACACAAAAGTTATTACATCATGTCATAATATTGTAGAACGGAACATAATTGAGTCATATCACATTAAAAATTATTTTGAAAATAATATAAATTAAGCTTAGGTTTGTATAAATTACATACATACATATACCAAGGCGTTTTTCCCCCTTACCAGGGGGGTAGCCAAAAAGGACAAGGCACAAAAACATTCCCACCCATTTCATCCCCGAAAACACTCCACACCCCTCCACTCTCCCTCCCATCTTAGCACCTCCTAGATGACGGGTCATCCCTGCACCCTGTCCACTGCCCTGGGTCAGAAGCAGTGTCGCAGGACACAGCACATCCACAGCAAGGCCGCTTCATTAAATCGGCGACCCCCCCTCTCCGTCCCCCCATATAAAGGAGAGGACGGGGAGAAATCCCTTCGGGCTGCGTCAAAATTTTTGCTCGCACACACTACCTCACCCCCATTAAATAATTTTATTATTAAAAAGATTGTAAATAATTCTTCTGGAATCGGGTAACATTGGACCTTTCCCAGTTCCTCTACTACCATGTACATATTGTGACCTTTGGTCATTTTTTGTATCCTTTGTACCCTGATGATGTCTTGAATAGACGAAAACGTTCGGTATTCAATTATTTTATTTTCCAAGTGGTTTCTGCAAGTATTGTTGTCACGTGTGCTTAGTGATTTGTATTGCATATATGTATATATGTATGTATATGCATATATATATATATATATATATATATATGAGTATATTATATGTATATATGTATATGTATATATATATATATATATATACATACATATGTATAAATGTATATTATATCTATATATATATATGTATATGTGTATATGTATATGTATATATATATATGTATATATGTATATATATGCATATATATGTATATATATATATATACAGTATATATATATATATATATATATGTATATACAGTATATATATGTGTATATATATGTATATATATATGTATATATATATATGTATATATATGTATAAATATATGTATATATATATATATATGTATATATATATATATATATATATACATATATATATATATATATATATGTGTGTGTGTGTGTGTGTGTGTGTGTGTGTGTGTGTGTGTGTGTGTGTGTGTGTGTGTGTGTGTGTGTGTGTGTGTGTGTGTGTGTGTGTGTGTGTGTGTGTGTGTGTGTGTGTGTGTGTGTGTGTGTGTGTGTGTGTGTGTGTGTGTGTGTGTGTGTGTGTGTTGAGACATTCTGACATGTTGACGTAAGTGGGATTAGGAAACACAGGAGTGTTAGTCTGATTTTATTCTTGACTAGTTTCTCAGGTATGCTTTTGAAAAGCACAAGCAACTGGCTGCGCCAGCCACGGCTACGCCGTGGATGCTTGGCCTGCGGCGCTTTCTCGCCCTAGGATTAGTCATCTTTAACTTCTTCAACTTAAAGCCGCCGGCACTACTTCTTAGTAGGAGAAGATTCTCCCTCGTCGTCGTCGCTGCACCTCTTGTTGCTCTCAGTGGTAGTATCTCTGTTCTCTTTTAGCATCTTTTTGACCTCTTCTATTTTTTGGTTAACTTCCTCGATTTTCTCTTCCAACTCCTCCTTGATAGAGATAGAGAAACTGGAGGCAGAGTCGACCTCTTCTTCTCTTTCGTAGCACAAATCGTACGACGCGGGCAGCAACATATCTACGGCTTCCTCTTCTGAGATCGTGTACACTTCTTTGGGTATCTCGACAATGCTTTGGTCAGGCTCTTCTTCGGCCAAAACAACTTCTTGGTCGTCAGAAACTACGACCGCTTCAGGAAGTTTATCTTCTGAAAGATTCTCAACGAAAAGTTCTTTATACACGCAATTGCGTGGTAGTTTCATCCTGAAATCGACGTTCACTTTTTCCCAACCTGTGTATATGATGAGAGAATTCCAGCTTGTAACTCTTGAGCAGGCAACATAAAGTTGTCCGTGGGCAAAGCACTGTGCAGAATCAAGCAATATTTCACACCTATCAAATGTCTGCCCCTGAGATTTGTTTATCGTCATCGCATAACCAAGCTTAACAGGTAATTGTTTCCGCTTGAATGGTATAGTGGTATCAGTAGACTCCAGAGTAATTCTCGGGAGTAAAACCTGTTCACCCCTTTGTGTACCGCCTAAGATCTTCCCGACTATGATATATATATATATTTTTTTAAGATTAGTCACTATTACTCTGGACCCATTACACAACTTGGGAGGGCATATATTCCTCATAACCATGATGACACTTCCTACTTTCAGTCTCAACATGTGAAGAGGGAGAGAGGGGCTCGTTATGGCATTGAAAACCGATGTCTGAATGTCCGTTACTTCTTCCATTGCAGTGTCAACACTCATGTACACTTTCTCTGGTTCTTCAGACTTATCGTAGACCATCAAGTTTATCCTGTCGACATCATCGTTTGTGGAGGAAATGATAGCCCTCTTCTCAAAATATGAAGCATTCAGGTGATTTTCCTCTAAATTATCATAGACTTTGTCCACTAACTCTTTACGGGTCTCAACGACAATCCAAACTTCTCGGGAAGTTTTACGGGTCCACTCTCCCCTCTCCTCAGAGCCAATAGATTTTTCGCAAATATCTTGTTCTCTGCGTCATCTACCTTGAGTCTCACGTTACGTGTTAATTCCAACTTTAAAAGGTCGTCCCAGAAATAACCGGACTTTATACAGTATTCGAGCTCATCATTCATTCCTCCCCCTCTTATAACTGGGAGGATTTGACGAAAATCTCCCGCACAGACAAAGACTATCCCCCCCATAAACCTTCCTGGAATACCCAAAATGTCCCGAAGAGAAACATCACACACGCACGCACACACACAATTTTACAAATACACTTTATTCTAACAGAAGACTGGTTTTCATATGCGAGGACGGGAAGTCCAGGAATGAGCTAAAACGCTCGACCAATCGCCTCATCCCAGTTATACACTTCTTAGACTCTCTTCATGGCGTATGTTGATGACAACTCGCCAGTGAGACGGGGTCGCCGGAACGAGCTGTCTACGAACACCAAGAACTTCGAGATCTTCGAGACCTTCCAGAACTTCGAGACCTTCCAGACCTTCGAGAACTTCGGCACTTTCGAGAACTTCGGCACTTTCGAGAACTTCGGCACCTTCGAGAGCTTCGGCACCTTCGAGAACTTCGGCACCTTCGAGAACTTCGGCACCTTCGAGAACTTCGGCACCTTCGAGAACTTCGACACCTTCGAGAGCTTCGGCGCCTTCGAGAACTTCGGCGCCTTCGAGAACTTCGTCGCCTTCGCGAACTTCGGCGCCTTCGAGAACTTTGGCACCTTCGAGAACTTCGGCACCTTCGACAATTTCGGCACTTTCGAGAACTTCGAGAACCTCGACACCTTCGAGAACTTTGGCACGTTCGAGAACTTCGGCACCTTCGAGAACTTTGGCACCTTTGAGAACTTCGGCAGCTTCGAGAACTTTGATACCATGGTTTAACGATGATCGTTCTTGGCTCAACGATGATCATCCACGGCTCAACAATGATCGTCCATTGCAAAACGATGATCGTTCAGTGCTCAACGATGATCGTCCATGACTCAACGATGAGCGTCCATGGCCTAACGATGATCGTCCACGGCTCAACGATGATCGTCCACGGCTCAACGATGATCATTCTTGACTCAACAACGTCCATGGCTCAACAATGATCGTTCTTGACTCAACGATGATCGTCCACGGCTCAACGATGATCGTCCATTGCTCAACGATGATCGTCCATTGCTCAACGATCATCATCCACGGCTCAACGATGATCGTCCACGGCCCAACGATGATCGTCCATAGTTTAACGATGATCGTCCATGGCTCAACGATGATCGTCCACGGCTCAACAATGATTGTCCATGGCTCAACGATGATATTTCTTGACTCAACGATGATCGTTCACGGCTCAACGATGATCGTCCATGGCTCAACGATGATCGTCCATGGCTCAACGATGATCGTCCACTGCTCAACAATGATCGTCCATTGCTCAACGATGATTGTCCATTGCTAAACGATCATCATCCACGGCTCAACGATGATCGTCCACGGCCCAACGATGATCATCCATGGCTCAACGATGATCGTCCATGGCTCAACGATGATCGTCCATGGCTCAACGATGATCGTCCACGGCTCAACGATGATCGTCCATTGCTCAACGATGATTGTCCATTGCTAAACGATCATCATCCACGACTCAACGATGATCGTCCACGGCCCAACGATGATCATCCATGGTTCAACGATGATCGTCCATGGTTCAACGATGATCGTCCATGGCTCAACGATGATCGTCCATGGCTCAACGATGATCGTTCTTGACTCAACGATGAAAGTCAATTGCTCAACGATGATCGTCCACGGCTCAACGATGATCATCCACAGCTCAACGATGATCGTCCACGGCTCAACGATGATCGTCCATGGCTCAACAATGATCGTCCACGGCTCAACGATGATCGTTCATGGCCCAACAATGATCGTTCTTTACTCAACGATGATCGTCCACGGCCTAACGATGATCGTCCACGGCTTAACGATGATCGTCCACGGCTTAACGATGATCGTCCACGGCTCAACGATGATCGTCCATGGCCTAATGATGATCGTCCACGGCTCAACGGTGATCTCCACGGCTCAACTATGATCGTCCAAGGCTGACTAAACAACGTCCATGGCCCAACGATGATCGTCCATTGCTCAACGATGATCGTTCATGGCCCAACGATCATCATCCACCCCTAAACGATGATCGTCCACGGCCCAACGATGATCGTCCATGGTTCAACGATGATCGTCCACGGGTCAAGGATGATCGTCCATGGCTCAACGATGATCGTCCATGGCTCAACGATGATCGTCCACCTGTCAAGCGATGATGTAACCAATTTACCACCGGCCCGCCCCATCGCGGGAAATGACAGTTTTTATTTTTATTAAGTATAAGATACCTGGGAAACTAGTCAGGAATATACTTAGACTAAGACTTCTGTGTTTCCTACCCACGCTTACGTCACTTTGGTTTTCTTGGAGTTGGGAATTAAATTAAATTATCCACTGGGAACGGTTAGCAAAACAAAAGAAAAAGTTAGGAATATCATTATGAAACCAAGTGACCAATTGTCCGAGCGGAATAAAAAACAATACATTTCAGTTCCCAGCTCCAAGAAAACCGAAATCATTGACAGATTTCTTGGGAAAGGTGGGGTGTAAATAGGAAGGGCTTCCAATTCAGATATAGGAAAAATTGTCACGGCCAAGAGTAAAAAGATATTATCCCAGAATGTCCTCAGCAACATTTACCGTATTCCATGCAGCAGGTGCACCTCTGCGGTGAGTCAGGTCGAGGCGTTGAGAAGCGCCTAGCCGAGCATAGGAGGGACATGAGGTCACACGGAACATCCAACTCACTCGTTCAGCACGCTGACAAACCTGGGCATTTATCTCACTGAGATGGAGTTGAAGATCCGCATACGGGATTAAAGAGAAACATGAGAAAAACTGTTAAAGATGCCTATATTAACACGTTTGAAAATACCAATGATAGTGAAGGTTTTGCATGTTTATCGAAGGGAGTAAGTAAGTTGATGATAAATACAATTGGGAAGCATGTTCCTGGTACGGGAATGGGAATCCCCAGACAGCCACCGGATGACTTGTCCGAGTTTTCATCTTCGAGTGTATAATTGTAAGGTTCGAGCTGTTTGTAGACAGCTCACTGAAGAAGACCGAGTCGGTCGAAACGTATAGCAATAAAGGAGTTCCAGCCCATCTTCGCTTGTTCTTCCTCTACCCACACTGTTAGCTCCGTCTCCACCGTTTCCTTCTATGGTCCCCTTTCACCACTCTACGTACCGTCTTTCTTTCGTGCGTTTACTTTCTATTAGTACTTCTCTCAATTTCTACTTTCTTTTCATCACTGTCTCTGTTACGCATGATAGTCACTCTATTTTAATTTGTAGATTGTTTCAGTAGTTATTACTCTGTCTAAGAGGGGAGAATTAAACGGTGCTTAATTTCATTTCTTTTCTTCCCGAATATATACACTTGGTTCTCTGAGTTACACTAAGGGACTTCCGTTAGGAATCCTCATTTTGTTTACTAGGTCAGCTCTACAATGACGTCATGATTTCTTTAGTCCAATGATCTTTATTTTTTCATCTAAGTACCTCGCCTAAGGTCGTGATTTTACTCTTGTGAACCAATTGAATTTTCTCCTCCTCCACCCTTTCTCCAATCAGAAAAGCTGTTACAATACCCGAAAGCAATACTGCTTACTCAAGCAATCTCAAAATCGATGCACACCTGACTTAGTTTACATATTATTACATCAGAATAATAATGAACATTATACAGCAATGAAATCGGGTCCCCGGCGGTTGTTCGTAAACATTTAGGCGGGGAGCGAGGTTGTGCAATTCCTCCGCGCACGAACTGTCGTTTATCAAACACCCAACTCATAAAAATTTAATTCTCGCCACCTACCTCTCTATCTACCTCACTTGTCTACCTATATCTACAAGCTTCATCTGTGAGCCTCTTACAGGGCTCGGCAGCTACCACTTGCTCGTCCCGACCAACCATTTTCTACTACCATTTCATAGGGATCGCTGGAAATACACACTTGGAAAATATCTTATAGAAGGGGATAACCATTAAAACTATTTCTGTATAAACTGGCTAAACAAGGTTAAAAGTATTATCATTCAATACATGTTGTCATCGAAACATGTCACACATAAAAAAGAAATAAGTAACCCTCCAAAATGCACTGACTTAAAAAAAAAAAAAGAATAGATATAAATTGGATGTAATATATATATATATATTTTTTTGCAAAACTCATTACTACCAAGATCTGAAGATGTCATAATTAACCAATAAGAAAATCAGGAAAAGTGACAAATACAATTCAATGCCTTCCTCCTTCTAATTGTGAAATTTGATTAAGAACAGCAACAATTAAGATAAGACATTATTATTAATATTATCATTATTATTATTATTATTATTATTATTATTATTATTATTATTATTATTATTATTATTATTATTATTATTATTATTATTATTATTATTGTTATTATTATTATTATTATTATTATTATTATTATTATTATTATTATTATTATTATTATTATTATTATTATTATTATTATTATTATTATTATTATTATTATTATTATTATTATTATTATTATTATTATTATTATTATTATTATTATTATTATTATTATTATTATTAGTAGTAGTAGTATTTTTTTTTTTTTTTTTTTTTTTTTTTTTTAGATCTCAATGGAGCATTTTTCACATTTTCAAAGATGGTGTACCAGTGAGGTATGTTACAACAGTTATATACACAACATTACAGATATTAGTAATAGTGGAGTGTCCCCGCATAATTTCATATATGTTTAACACTTATTTCACTTTTTATCTAGGACATATACTAATGAATCAGCATAAGAATCTTCAATGTTTCACAAAAGATTCTTATGTTCCTAATTTTTTATGCTTGAATAAGTTTTGAATACCTGTATGATCAGTTCACATTCTGACTGGATATCCCAGTATCATATCTCTAAAAATTTCTAGTGGATATAACACTGCTAAGGTTTCTCTTTCCCTATGGAGTAGTTTCTCTCTGCTCTATTACAAAGTCTAGATGTGTAAGCTATTGGTTTCAACGTTCCATTTCTCTCTTGCATCAGTTTGTATCCTAACCCTGTCAGACGCATCAGTACAAAGAATGAATTTATCATAATCAGGAAAACTGGAGAATTAGTAAATTTATCTTTCAACTTATTAAAAACTTGCTGTTGTGCATTTCCCCACATGAACTTGGAATCTTTCTTCAACAAAGAACTTAATAGATTAGCTATGTCTGCATATCTCTGGATAAATTTTCTATCATATCCTGTCAATTCCAAGAAACTTCTAACTTTTCCTATATTGTTCGGAATTGGATAGTTCTTTGAATGTACTGTACTAAGTCCATGCCTGTCTATCTTATGTCCCAAATGAATAATACTCTCCTGCAAAGGCTTAAACTTTTCAAGTTTCACTTTAAATCCTGCTTAAACTAGTCTTGAGAATATCAAATCTAATTTCTTAAAGGGCTCAGCCACTGCTTGGGAAACTATTAAAATATCATCTAGAAATACACTGGCAGTGTTTCCTAGCAACCATCTAGAACTATATTAATTAATCTCATGTAAGTTAATGGACTATTGCATAACCCAAATGGCATTCATTTGAAACCATAGTGTCAGTTGTGAATTCTCGTGTGTTTTCTTGCAACTCGATCTGCCAGAAAGCAGATTTGATATCTGTAGTGCTAAAATACCTTTTTTCGGTTCCCAAACCTCTGAGAATTTCTCCTATTACTGGTAACGGTAATCTGTCAGGTATTGTCTGTTTATTCCATTCCCTATAATCAATAACTGAACGCATGGTACCATCTGATTTTGGCACCAAAATCAGAGGGAAATTCAATAATATACTGCGATAACATTTCAGTAATCAATTCATCAACAATTGCTTGTTTGGAATGTGATAATCTGTAGGCAGGTATATAGATAAGTTGAGTCCCTGGTTTTGATTTGATCTGATGTTTTAAAAAAGTTGTTTTGTACAAGGCGTCCCCCGGCAAAAGAATTGCTTTATTGTGCTTCAAAAGCAAAGCAACTAAGCTTTCATCCAACGTAGGAAAACTAGTAGATTCTAGTTGATTCTTGTATTTCTCTCCCAAATCTGTTTCTTCCTGAACTGAGCAGACTGATGAAATTGTTGATTCCAGCTCCTCAGTACTCTCATTTAATATCTTATTGGGTTTTGTACAAACTTGAAAAATTCCTATTTATGTACCCTTTGTTAAGACTATATCTTTGTTTAAAGTACTAATCACTAATATTTCTACAATGTTCTTGTTTGTCTTATAGATCCCTGAGTCCAATTTCAAACCTTTTTATCTAATTGATTCTGGGATGATTAAAATTTCAGAGCCTACAGTGACTCCTTTCAACTGTACTTACTACCTAGTTAATTGCTCTGGAGTGTAATAAGGTCGACTTTATTACGCTACCTTCCACAATTAACAAACTTTCGTTTGAAGTAATTTCTGGGATTTCTTGAACATCTGAGTTGAGTTCACTATATAAGACTATTTTCTGTTGGTCTGGACCGTTCTGCCCCACTATCTAACCTATCATTGTTATCTTCCCTATCTGTTTCAAGAGCTGCAAATCCTATCAATAAATCTCCTAGGAAAACATATTCTTCTACAACTATCACTGGAATGTGCAAATGCTCATTCTTATATAAGATCACTTCTAATTCAACCTTACCTAATGTTTTTAACTGACTCTCAGTTACTATTTGCAATGAGTAATGGATTGGTCCCAAGATTTTCGCTCCTGGTTTCGATTGGTTTAAAACTTTGCTAGTTATAACATTAACTACATATCCTGTATCAATAAAAAATTTGATAGGTTTATTTAGCACTCTACCCGCAATGAGAGGTCCTTCTAATTGTTATAGTCAGTTTACAATTGTCTTAGATGCTTGTGTTTTCTTTCACCCTTCTATCACTCTTGTCCCTAACACAATACTGTTTATTTGTATTTCTATGAATATTCTAATTTATTACCAAAACATACAATTGACGTAGCTCAAAACACAGCAAAGAAATCTTTTTATAATCTTTCTAATAATCAGCAATTCAGTTTTACGAATATTTTAACCCTCCCTTTTCATCAAAATTTTGTTAGTTTAACGCGTATTTTTAATAAGTTTGGTGTCCAAATTGTCTTTAAAAATAACAACACTGTTAAAAACAGGTTAATTAAAAATTCACCTGCTTGTAATGAAGGCTGTATTTACAGTATCCATTGCAAAAAATTGTAACTTCAATTATATTGGACAAACAGGCAAGGGTTTAAAATTGAGAATAAACCAACATAAATATAACATCACAACAGGGCAAGTTTCATGTGGGATGTTTTTGCATTTAAGTGATTTTAATCATTGCATTGATTGGGATAACACAAAGAAAATTGTCTTAAGGACATTAAGGAGAGGAATATCATAGAATCATGTGATATAAAAGCTTTATTTGAGAACAACATGAATATGAGTATGGGAATGTATAAATTAGATAACTTTGTAACAAATAAAATTGTTGACAGTAGCCGGGTCAGACGTCCGGGCGTGCTGAGATAATGAGGTCACAATGGACCTGTCCTAGTTTCCCCCCTAGTGAGCTTCTTGTGTATATATACCATGTCACTACCACCTCTCTATGTACCCTTGAAAATGTCTTAAATAGACAAAAACGTTCGGTCACCTTTCATTTTATTTTCCAAGTGGTTTTTGTTACACACACACACACACACACACACACACACACACACACACACACACACACACACACACACACACACACACACACACACACACACACACACACACACACACACACACACACACACACACACAGACACACACACAAACACACACACACACACACACACACTCACACACACACACACACACACACACACACACACACACACCCACACACACACACACACACACACACACACACACACACACACACACACACACACACACACACACACACACACATATATATATATATATATATATATATATATATATATATATATATATATATATATATATATTATCTGATTGATGTCGCTGTCCAATAGCGAATTTCTCGAATATATGTATATATATACATATATACATACATATACATATACGTATATACATATACGTATATATATATATACATATATATATATATATATATACATATACGTATATACATATACATATTCGTATATACATATACATATATCAAGGACTACTATTACACAGGACGTGCGCACCCAGATCCCTGGATCCGCTAGCGGAGGCCATTGTTTTCTTTGTAACCTAACATTTTATATTGGACAAATATATCAAAACTAGAACCCTAACATTATATATAGGACAAATATATCAACTATTGACTTATTCAATGCAGTATCAGTTAATATAAACTTTTATAAGAAACTATTTTTAAGGCACTGTTATGCTTTGAAATGACAATTTTAGCCGGACTTAACAGTTATTATTGTATGAGGTTAGCGGACACCATGGTTGGCAATTTTTTTTTTTTTTTTTTTTTTTTTTAATCTTTTCAAAAAATATAAAAAATCTATTTTTTTTATGCAAATCAGATTTATTTGATTTAAATATACTTTTTTTTATAGATTTTGAATATTGTGGGATTACTATCTGATATGCGATCTGATTGCTAAAGGATATTTTTAGCATATCAATATAAGGAGCAGTGTTATATAGACTTGCCACAAGTATACAAGGAACGGTATAAGCCTACATGTAGTATATATCACTGTGCAGCCCACAATAAGTTTCAACAAGATTCTTGTTGAAACTTGTTCTAGGTAAGCAGCTTCTCACTGAGTCAGTTGCTGCTTTGAAATCAACCAGGAAGGATGTCTTCTGGACCTGGTAGAGTGGTTCCTTCAGGCAGAAAGAATGATCCTGTCTGGAATTATTTAAAAAAAAACTACCAACAACTTCTGGCAAAGGGTACCGAGCTAAATGCAAAGACTGCAGCCAGGAAATACAGAGCATTGTGTCAAGATTAAAATCTCACAGAGATAAATGCCAAGGTCAGCCATAACATACAGAAGAAGAAATTGATGACCCAGGTAAATAATTTTACTTATATTGTGTGCATTTCTCCCTTTTCATACGCAACTATATAAATTTGGTGAACAATGGAGAGCGTGTGCAATAAAAATGTGAAGGCCTAAAGAGATGATACTTTAACTTCATTACTTCTAAATTTGGATAATGACTATATCACTATAATATACTGTATCCACTCAACTTTGGGGTCTAGATGATTGTTATTTATTTCATTCAACATTGTGTAATATATTTCATAGGTTCCATTGGAATTCAGCCCACATGGGATTCAGCCCAAAGGGATTTAGCCTAACCTAACCCAACTAACCCATTATTTTTAGTGAATTCAAAAGTGTACTGAATCCTGTGTGGGCTGAATTCCAAGCCCACCTATTTCATATTCTGTTAATTATTTCCAAATAATTTAGTGGCTTGTGTGAATATGATCATTATCTAAAAAAATAACTACTGTACTCAAAAGTAGCCTAAATCACACTGTATTCATTCATTTATTTATTCATTTATAAACTATGCAATATGCTAAAATTGTCTCTTTCCATTTCAGGATCTGTATCAACAGCTTCAATCCCTTCATCATCGGCTCCACTTGAATTATCTGCAAACCTGACTCCACCACAGTCACTATCCACTAACCTCATACCTCAGACCTGTTAAGTCCGGCTAAAATTGTCATTTCAAAGCATAACAGTGCCTAATATATTTATATGTATATGTATATTTATATATATATATATATATATATATATATATATATATATATATATGCGAATAAATCACAAAAACACGTGATTCAGAAAATGTGTAATAAAACCACTTGGAAAATAAAATGAAAGGTGACCGAACGTTTTCGTCTATTTAAGACATTTCCAGTGACAATATATATACAAAAGAAGCACACTAGGGGGGAAATTAGGACAGGTCCATTGTGACCTCATTCTCTCAGCACTGCCGGCTACTGTTAACAAATTTGTATATTATAACGTTATCTAATTTATACATTCCTATACTCATATTCATGTTGTTCTCAAATAAAGCTTTTATATAACATGATTCTATGATATCCCTCTCCTTAATGTCCTTATTTAAGACAATTTTCTTTGTGTTATCTCAATAAATGCAATGATTAAAATCACTTAAATGCAAAAACAACCCACGTGAAACTTGCTCTGTTGTGATGCTATATTCATGTTGGTTTATTCTCAATTTTAAATCCTTGCCTGTTTATCCAATATAATCAAAGTTACAATTTTTGTAAGGGATACTATAAACACAGCCTTCATTACAAGCAGGTGAATTTTTAATCAAATTGTTTTTAATAGTGTTGTTATTTTTAAAGACAACTTGGACACCAAATTTATTAAAAGTACGACTTAAACTAACAAAATTTTGATGAAAAGGGAGGGTTAAAATATTCGTAAAGCTGAATTGCTGATTATGAGTAAGACTACAAAAAAATTCTTTGCTGTGTTTTGAGCTACGTTAATGAAGTGTATTGAATATTTCAATTTATTACCAATGTCATAAATGGTTTGAATTTCTTGGTCTAAAAAAATTGGGCAACAAACTCTAAAGGCCCTTAGAAAGATTGAGGTGAATACTGATATTTTAGTCTTAAGGTGGTGATAAGAATAATAATGAATATAAGAAAGGACATTGGTAGGTTTCCTCCGTAGTGTGCTTCTTTTGTATATTTATTGTCACTGTTTCCTTAACCTGTACCTTTGAAAATGTCTTAAATAGACGAAAACGTTCGGTCACCTTTCATTTTATTTTCCAAGTGGTTTTATTACACACGCACACACACACACACACACACACACACACACACACACACACACACACACACACACACACACACACACACACACACACACACACACACACACACACACACACACACACACACACGCACATATATATGTATATATATATATATATATATATGTATATATATATATATATATCACTTAGACAAAATGTAGTGGCACATTTGTAAATAATAATCACGAAGAACCCATTTTCAATTTAAAATCCAATTACTTTATTTCTGAAAATCTTTCATTTTGATTAACATCCCTTGACTTAATTTGATAAATTGTATGTATGAATTGCAGCCAGTTTATCTTTTCTTAATTTAAACTCAATTTATTCTAGTCGTAAATTGCGTTGTAATGAATCGTCCCGAAAAATAATATGAATCATCATTCATCAGTGTCACAACTAAACCCTTCTTTGCCGAAGATAGGAGGAAGACATGAAGTTACTACGGAGATATTGAAATCACCTGACGAAATCCAGGATGAGAAAGGAAAACACCACTCAGTAGGAGTAGGGTTAGCGGAGACTAAAACTCTCGCCCTTCCTTCAAATCTATTACACCAAATAGATGACCCTAACTGCTAGGATTTTGATTAGTCAAATTTTTTTTTATACTACTAGAGGAATTTTAAATTAGAAACTAATACACCTAAATGGAGGACGGATAGGTTAGAAAAAGAGATAGAAAGCTGAAGTTTTTATATTAGGATGAAAACGGGAGAAACACACTTTAGGACTAGGTATAAGGAAATAGCTACTTTGGCTGCTTAGGCAGAGTTTGGGGGTGATCTAATAGAAGTATTCAAAAGAATCGAGGGTTTTAAAAAGGGTGATGAAGATAAGGTCATTTTTAAGATAGCGGGGTAGGACTCGCAGTAATGAATATGAAATGGATATCTTTATAAACAGGCAAGGGCTGGTTTACCAATAGAGTGGTTTTAAGAGAAAGTTAAATAACTTTATGGGTGGGGATGGTAGGTGGTAATAGACATGGAACTGTGTTCTTGATTGTGAATCCATGGTGAGCATGAACTTTAACGATATGGGTTTCTGTAGCGAAATTTTATGATGTTGAATATATTGTGGAGGGCTTTGCTGATGATGAAATAGAGGGTTTTGACGAGGACGTAGTGGAAAGCTTTGCTGAAGAGGCAGTGTTGGGTTTTGTGCGATTTTCCAAAATAGAGAACTTGTTGCAGAGAATATCAACAGGAGCAGAATTCTCACGGGAGCGAGGGGTGGAGGGGTGGGGAAGGAGCCATAATTGTATTTGATGCAGTGGAAGAGCTGGAATGGAGGCAAGAGGCGTGTGTCTTTACATCCCACCATCCTTCTGTCTAAAATAAAGTTCTCGCCTGGCACTATTAAGACTAATGAAATGAGAATTAGCCAGTTGGAGAATGTCTTGTTAAAACGGCACCATTCGCATCGTTGAGAACGTAATGAGTATGCTTCTCTGTAGTGAAAGCAATAAGGTTCCGATTTACACCCAAGAGTAGTATGTGGGTCAAGGCCAGAAGTGACAGCATCAGGGACCATATGTACGGTTCTTCCTTCCATGATCGAACTCGTAACATTGGTTACTCTGTAAAATATGGTCGATAAAAGCCTTTACTGGTAGAGAAGGAGGAGCAGCATTTATTCGCTCAGGGAGATATCAACCATAAAACATGGGCATCATTAGGTTACTATTTCCTCTGATTTTTGTCGGTCATTGAATATTATTGGAGCATAACTGAAGAATGTCGTCTTCTGAGAGCTGTCTTTAGTAGTAATCAATATTCGGTCTGGTGTGATGGATTTGAAAATTTCGTCTGAAGGATAAGGTAGATGTAAGAGCATTATGTTTTGTGTTAAATCCTTAGCACACTTTTACCATACTTCTTGAGGTTATTTATAAGGAGCATCCCAATCTCTCTAGATACTAGCAGCGTGAATAAATTTTCCTCGGTTTTCCTAATAGTATGCCACGAAACAATGAGGTGAAGGGGAATGGCGAACTATGGGAGCACGTTCTTCAGCATGATTAAAGAGGCTGAGACAATAATCATTCTAGCTGTCAGCTACATTATTTGATCAAATGATTTAAGCAATTAAGTTATCGTCTCCAGGCCATAGGGAATTTATGGCCTCAGAAGCAGTTTTGGTAGCGTTATCAGATGTAAATATCACATAGCACCAATTATAAAAACGGTTATTATATTTGAGATAGATGCGAAGAACAGTTCCAAAGAGCTTGAAAGCATAGTGGATAGCAAGGTACGATAAGAATGCGTAGACGTTGATTGATTTAGGAGTGTTGAGACATGACTTCGCTGGTGACCTCATTGGCATGAGGAGTACTAGCTCCAGGCTGCACATTCGTTGTGTTACCATCATGACCAGAGGGTGCCGTCTCGGGGGCCTGATCGACCATCCCATGAGGACCAAAGTCTTTAAGTGTATCCATATATATTATGTTGATTAAATGGCTCCAGGGGCCAAGGACAACAGCCTACTGGGATTACGAAGAGGAACAAGGGCTGGCCTTCACGAACGAGGTACTTCGTCCTTGTTTTAAAACGCGGATCCTCATGATTTGAATGTTTCTCCAAGATGGAGCTAAGATCAGAATTTGAACCCACAACTCAATGCAGCCCAGACACCCAACCATCCAGCACAGAACGACTTCATAAGATGGTTCTTCTGGTGGGCGGCACCGCTGTCCCGTACGGGCAGCCTAGATCCCATATATAGATAGGTAGATTTTTACCTGTGCCATTATTACCTGAGCTACTATTTACCTATGCCATTCTTACCTGTGCCATTTTAACCTGTGCCATTATTATTGTTCACCGGTTCCTCCAGGTGCACTTGTAAAGGAAGTTTTTCTACATTCTGCGACTGGTATTAAGGACCAAAAAAAAAATCATACATACGAGTAAGACAGTTTATTGTTATAATGTCATCAACATTGGCCACTCGTAACAAACAGCTAAGAACGTAGGAGTTAGTCAAACTGCTTAGAGAACGTGCGGACGAGATGCCTCAGTCCGCGCTTGAGCACTTGGTGGTGATAATACTCAGTAAAGCCTGTGGTCACCCAGGTCATCTCAATGCAGATTTTCCAGAATATTCATCATGGGACATACCAAAATATTTATCACTGTTCATCTCTATTGTACAGTAAGTCTTATTATACACTCAATGGGTATCATAGTTGCAAACATGCATCTCATGACGACTACTGATCCACATAATGATTATGACACATCTCATTTACACAAATTAGGATGATGTCATATTTTATTACAGAAGAATACACACCTTTGCACTCTGAGAACAAATCAAACATGATAGAATATATTTTCATCTTCCCTTGATATCAGGTATATAAGTTACATTCTACTCTTACACCAAATGCATTTCGTGTTGAGAGAAATAATTTGAAAATATAGAATAAGCCAGAGGCCCCGTGAGCTGTTGGTCTGGCAAAATAGGTGTAGATGAGTGTTGCAGACGTCAAGTGTACTCATCTTATGGATAGAATCTTATATATATATATATATATATATATATATATATATATATATATATATATATACATATGTATATATATTGTGTGTGTGTGTGTATACATATATATGTATATATATGTATATATATATATATATATATATATATATATATATATATATATATATATATATATATATATATATATACACACTGAGTTAAACACCATCGGCATTGTCACAACTATTTATCTTCTTCCATATATTTTCAATTCTCCTCACTATGCTTCTGACTTTAGGAGGGTGATCGAAAACCAACTGTCCAAAATTATCCATTTTGATAACCAATTCGACAATTCGACTTCAAGGAGTCATACTCAAAATAATTACATTTGTCACAACACAATTACACAGAACACAGAACAACTACATTTTCACGGACTGAACAAGGCGACGTCTTTCCATATACATGGAAAGGCTTACAATGGTGTGTGGCTTGATGACCTGACCCTAGCAGATCGCCTCAGGGGAGGAGGAGGGGGAGAGGGAGGAGTAGGGGAGGTCGGGGCAGTAGGCGATGCGAGAGGGGTGGACATAACCCCACCATTGGTGGGATTATTTCTTACATGTTTTAATGAGCTATTGAACATGGGAATGGCCGTAACCATATTAGATTTTGTATTAATGCTAGGAGCCCATTTGCTGATATACATAGCCTCTAGCATCCTTAATTCTCTAACATCATTACATTGTGTAACTACTTCAGTGTTGTTAACAATGGTTGTGTGTGTGTGTGTGTGTGTGTGTGTGTGTGTGTGTGTGTGTGTGTGTGTGTGTGTGTGTGTGTGTGTGTGTGTGTGTGTGTGTGTGTGTGTGTGTGTGTGTGTGTGTGTGTGTGTGTTGTGTGTGTGTGTGTGTGTGTGTGTGTGTGTGTGTGTGTGTGTGTGTGTGTGTGTGTGTGTGTGTGTGTGTGTGAATTAGTTGGGGTTTACAGTAACATCCATTCAGGAGCTCCAAAAGAATAACCAAAATACAAATCATTTTCTTAAGGAACGAAAGCTTAAAACTTATATGATAATGTTGAGGAAACCTGGTTGGATATGTTTAATTTTGTTCTATTTTACCTTATTCTATTCCATTTTATTCTATTCTATTTTTCACCTTATCTTACTTTGATTTTTTCTTTTCTTATTCTATTTCCTTTTTAATTTGTTTTGTTTGTTTTCCTTTTTTATCTGGTCTCGTCATTCACCTCATAGCATTTTGTCGGAATATTTCATTAGTACAACATTAGCCAAATATCATCATTAACAAAATATTATCTATTGAAATAAAACTGGAAATTAGTTATCACCAATAACTAAAAAAGTCCTATTGGGATTACGTTTTCTTTCATGAATATATGAAATTTAGCCATTCTTACAAGTCACGAGTGCTTTAGGTTAGCCTTAAGGATCGGGTCTTGAACATCGTCAAGATTGAGAAAACTATTGTTTGTTAATCACCCTCTCAAGCGAAATTCATAGCCTTTCCTTCGTTTGTGCTTTTCCCCATTGGTTTTCTCTTTATTTGAACACCACAGTTAACATTAGGAATTATATGTCGTTTATTAGGTATCCCCTCAAGTGTTTCGCCGGACCAATGTGCCTAAAGTGGTCAAAATCACTCAAACCTTAGTGGAGGTGCTGGTTCTGTTTTTCCAGTTTATCAAGGCTAAGAAGTACTTGGTCAAAACTTGGTTTATATTATGGTATTTGTTATGCTCATTGTTATGCTGTTTATTCCTCCACTCACTTCACTCGACTGTCTGCTTGCCCATTTATCCGAATATCCATTCATCCATTAATCCATGTATTCGCTCATTAATTTGTTTGTGTATTTCTCTTCTCGTTTATTTGTTTGTTTTGCTCTCACCAGACATATTTCCCTCAGCTCTAGGGTCACAGTCTACTTCCCAGATGATTCGTATGGTGGTGGTGACGGGTAAAGGGGAGGTGGTGGGTAGAGCGTGTATGAGGGCGAAAGGTCGGCCTCTTTCCTTGCCAGATTTTTTTTTTATTCTGTCTAACACCAAACGATTGTATTTAGCTGCGTGGTCCCGTCCCTCTAGAGCAGCGAAGGAGTTTAAGTTAACCCATCTGGATAAACCCCTTCCGTAACTCAGAGTTCTGACTGACCAACGCCGGGTGATTTCATTTGACTACGTAATTATGTGGGCGGTGTTGGGATGTGAGTCATAGTTAATGTGGTGAATGACGTTCAAGCAATTTCTTTCGATTGTATATTTAGTTTTTTTTTTTTTTTTTTATTCTGGAGCACCTGTGCTGGTCTATAAATTGGCAAGTATGTTTGGACAGAGCCACAGCCATCCGTGACTTCGGATCGACTCCGCACAGGTAAATCAACGCGTGGCGTTGTCGTTACGGGGCACTGCTCCCGTCTCACCCTGCCCAAACCCTGAAA
>NC_134782.1:9236174-9298674 GCF_046742065.1 Oratosquilla oratoria
ATCGACCACATCGACAACCACATCAACCTCAACAACGACGACAACAACATCGACAACTACATCAACAACCACATCAACTACGACCACATCAACATCATCGACCACATCGACAACCACATCAACCTCAACAACGACGACAACAACATCGACAACTACATCAACAACCACATCAACTACGACCACATCAACATCATCGACCACATCGACAACCACATCAACCTCAACAACTACGACAACAACATCGACAACTACATCAACAACCACATCAACTACGACCACATCAACATCATCGACCACATCGACAACCACATCAACCTCAACAACGACGACAACAACATCGACAACTACATCAACAACCACATCAACTACGACCACATCAACATCATCGACTACATCGACAACCACATCAACCTCAACAACTACGACAACAACATCGACAACCTCAACAACCACAGCGACATCGACTTTGACCACATCATCAACATCAACGATCACACCGACAGCCACATCAACCTCAACAACGACGACAACAACATCGACAACAACACCAAGAACCACATCAATTATGACCACATCAACATCATCGACAATTACATCAACAACCACATCAACTACGACCACATCAACATCATCAACCACAACATCGACGACCACAACGACGACAACGACAACCTGTTCCTCAATTGATACCACAAACGTGGAACCAGATTTAGGTCAAATAGAAAGTGGGATCGATACCATTGAAGGAATTGTTGATTCGTCAGTGTTTACTGCTGACCAAAGGTCTCTTGTAGAAGGCAAAACACAAACTATCACAGATCAAGTAACTCGTCTTAGGACGTTACTCAGTGCTGGCCAGACCAGCGATGTGATGGCCGATATAGAATACAAAGTGTCTAGGGCTCTGGCGCAGGTTGGAAATGCCAATAATAGAATCACGGTTGCAGAGGAAAACGATGCCCAGAGGAGTGAATACGTCACCAGGACAGAGAGTATCCTGGAGAAGACCATGAAACGCCTGAACGAATGCATAGAGCTGCTAGAACCTATGAATTGCCCGCTCCCAACAACAACAACAACAACAACAACCACAACTACTACAGGAGTAACCTGTTCCCCAATTGATACCACAAGCGTGGAACCAGATTTAGATCAAATAGAAAGTGGGATTGATACCATTGAAGGAATTGTTAGTAAGTCAATGTTTACTGCTGACCAAGGGTCTCTTGTACAAGACAGAACACAAACTATCACAGATCAAGTAACTCGTCTTAGGGCGTTACTCAGTGGTGGCCAGACCAGCGATGTGATGCCCGATATACAATTCAAATTGTCTAGGGCTCTGGCGCAGGTTGGAAATGCCAATAATAGAATCACGGTTGCAGAGGAAAACGATGCCCAGAGGAGTGAATACGTCACCAGGACAGAGAGTATCCTGGAGAAGACCATGAAACGCCTGAACGAATGCATAAAGCTGCTTGAACCTATGAATTGCCCGCTCCCAACAACAACAACAACAACAACAACCACAACTACTACAGGAGTAACCTGTTCCCCAATTGATACCACAAGCGTGGAACCAGATTTAGATCAAATAGAAAGTGGGATTGATACCATTGAAGGAATTGTTAGTAAGTCAATGTTTACTGCTGACCAAGGGTCTCTTGTACAAGACAGAACACAAACTATCACAGATCAAGTAACTCGTCTTAGGGCGTTACTCAGTGGTGGCCAGACCAGCGATGTGATGCCCGATATACAATTCAAAGTGTCTAGGGCTCTGGCGCAGGTTGGAAATGCCAACAATAGAATCACGGTTGCAGAGGAAAACGATGCCCAGAGGAGTGAATACGTCACCAGGACAGACAGTATCCTGGAGAAGACCATGAAACGCCTGAACGAATGCATAAAGCTGCTTGAACCTATGAATTGCCCGCTCCCAACAACAACAACAACCACAACTACTACAGGAGTAACCTGTTCCCCAATTGATACCACAAACGTGGAACCAGATTTAGATCAAATAGAAAGTGGGATTGATACCATTGAAGGAATTGTTAGTAAGTCAATGTTTACTGCTGACCAAGGGTCTCTTGTACAAGACAGAACACAAACTATCACAGATCAAGTAACTCGTCTTAGGGCGTTACTCAGTGGTGGCCAGACCAGCGATGTGATGCCCGATATACAATTCAAAGTGTCTAGGGCTCTGGCGCAGGTTGGAAATGCCAACAATAGAATCACGGTTGCAGAGGAAAACGATGCCCAGAGGAGTGAATACGTCACCAGGACAGACAGTATCCTGGAGAAGACCATGAAACGCCTGAACGAATGCATAAAGCTGCTTGAACCTATGAATTGCCCGCTCCCAACAACAACAACAAGCACAACTACTACAGGAGTAACCTGTTCCCCAATTGATACCACAAACGTGGAACCAGATTTAGATCAAATAGAAAGTGGGATTGATACCATTGAAGGAATTGTTAGTAAGTCAATGTTTACTGCTGACCAAGGGTCTCTTGTACAAGACAGAACACAAACTATCACAGATCAAGTAACTCGTCTTAGGGCGTTACTCAGTGGTGGCCAGACCAGCGATGTGATGGCCGATATACAATTCAAAGTGTCTAGGGCTCTGGTGCAGGTTGGAAATGCCAATAATAGAATCACGGTTGCAGAGGAAAACGATGCCCAGAGGAGTGAATACGTCACCAGGACAGACAGTATCCTGGAGAAGACCATGAAACGCCTGAACGAATGCATAAAGCTGCTTGAACCTATGAATTGCCCGCTCCCAACAACAATAACGACGAGGATGACCACAACTACTGCGAGATGTTTCGTTTTGGACAGCGTATATGTAAGCACCGTAAAAACTGGTTTGGGTGATATAGGAGAATATATTACAGACATTGATGAAGAAGTCAGTTCCAATAACCTCAATGCAGAAATAACAAGTAAAACAGACGAAATGAGCACTCTATTGGGTGATATTGAGAATCTAATCAAAGAGCAATACGAGAATTTTACTCCCGAGGATGAGACCACAATTAAAACAAAAGTGTCGACGGCTCTAGAGAAGGCTGAGTTTGCGTATGAGAAAGTCGTTAAGGCAGCTTCATCTACCGACTCAGTGGAAATAGCGGACCTTGAAACGAAAGCCTCCAATATCCTTCAAAAGGGTATTAACCGCTTGAATGAAGCCATAGACTTACTATCAACGCTTTTGTGTGATTAAACATGTCAATCTTTTCATCTTTCGGGGATCTAAGGCCAACGTAACGCGCTCTCCACTTTCCATTTTTATTAATGCATCATGGACTTTTAGGGAGTCTGTTCAGCTCACAAGAACCCCTGGGATTCATTGGGTTGTATGTCTGTCTTTGAGACCCATGATACTATACTGGATTTCTGAGAAACTTGTTCTGGTCTACGCCAGCCGATTTGATTCTGCCCAATAGGAAGCTATTTCCACAACCCTGTATGATGACAATCAGTGCAACGATTAGAGGATTTTAAAGAATGAATGATATATGCATGTGTTACTTGTGGCAACAATATTGACATTGTGTTACGGGCCTCCATCGATGCGTTGGCATCTTATGTCAACCAATCGAGACGTCCGGGGATTGAGAAATGCATGTCAGTATACATTTTCCCCATTCTAGTCAAATGTCACCATATACAGTTTGGTTTGAGATTTCCATGTCTAGTTAAATAAAAACGTTTCCTCGCAGCAAATTGTTGTTTCCTTCTCGTCCCAACGTATCTCATGCACGAGATTTACAATTGTACTCTCACCCCCTACCCCCACCCCCGAGAGATGGGAGTAACAAGAAAGGGTGGTAAGTGCGGACCGGACCATAGGGGGGTTCGAATAAAACACTTGTCAAGTCGCCCTTCTGCCTAAAAATAGATCTATGAAGTGCTTAACACTACAACAAATCACCATTATCCTAAAATCTAAGATCAGACTGTGCGATGGCCCATGCAGCAAAGGAACTTGATTTCTACCATTTTCAAACACACCCTACCCTGTGCAGCTCCATTGTTTATGTTACAGCGCTTCTATTCAGGGTGTGGGAGCACCGCACCGCTGCCATCAGTTATGTAACTGGTTTGGGTTGTTACATAAGGGGGGCTTAATGCTGGCGAGATAAAGTCTCTGCCGGACTTTCTTGGCTTTATTAACAATATGATCTGGTTGAATATAACAGGTTACAACTAGGTCCTTTGACCATAATATTCTAAGTACATGGCCTTGACTTTGGGTACTCACTTGGTTATATGTCTACTTTCTGCCAGGTTTGCGACCTAGGCAGATCTGTCTGGCAGGCTCTTAACCTGGCCAGCTCTGGCACAGCCGTCCGATAATGAAGGGGGTTAATGGGTTGTCCTATGTGAGACGTGTTAATTAATAATTACTGGCACAAGTGTTAGTTTTGTATATAGGGGTTAGTCGTATGGTTGGTGGGTGTGGTTAGACATGGTGTGTGTATGTTAGCTTACGGGTAATGTAATTGGCGTAGGTATAAAAATGGGTTCAATGGATCTGTCTGGTGACATTAGGCTTCTTGTGACATTGTGGGGGCGTCGCTGTTGTCTTACTCTGCATTTTGCAATAGGGAAATAAGCGAAGTCTGCATGATAGAAGTCTTGCTCAAGGCGAGTGCCATGTCGTATGTGTGTGGATCACGTGCGTGGTTGGTGATGGTTAGTAACGGTTACACCTGGTGAGAGTCATATCTTAAGAAAAAAACAAAACGAGAACTCATGGTCGTCGAATAATATGCATAGCACATTGAAAATCATAGCAAACTTTTCATATCGGCAATCACTTCCCAAACATCTTCAAAGCAAGAAAAAAATAGACGAGATACAATGGGTGCACTTCTTTTCTTGTAAAATTCATCTGATCTTTATTTGGGGTCTATGGACCCTTTGGGGTGAGGGAGAGCTTCACAGATGAGGTCATAAACCGAACACTATAATGGTATATAGTGGGTGCCTGACGATTCTATTCAGTGTTCAGGTGATCTGCAGGACTCCAAAGGACACTCGTGCATAAGTATGGGATACACGAGAGAATAGGTTGAGAAACCCTGATATAGGCAAATTATACAGTATGTGCCTCGAGGAATCATGATACGAAGCACCTGGAGACCTTAAGCGTTCAAAGACTACCAGGCAACCGCGTACAGTTAGAAAATAAATACCTCCAATGGAATATGAATGTAAGTTTCATGAATTAGTTTGAACAAAAAATGTACGAATGCGCTTTGCACTACTGGGATTCCACTTGGAACCAAATATGTAGGGAAAGAGAAGGCCAGTTAATTTGTTTTTTCGATAGTAAACGTACGGTAGGTAGATTACATTGAAGACATGAATTGGACGGATTAGGCCGTCACCCTTTCTATAGTGAATGGTGATTTTATTTGCAATCTAGTTGCCACCAAACGGCTTTGCACGGCCATGTGGCACTTATTTAGTTGCGGAAAGGCTGTAGCCTACCTTGACCAGTCTCTTTTGTTCTGGGTTGCATTTCTCCAGTTATTCTAGCTCCTGCCAGTTTATTTCATTCGTCTGCGGCGGGGTTAAAGGATTGATATATATTAGAATTTCTCTAAGGCAGATGAAATATTAGATAGGAAAAGAAAAAGAGTAAGTAGTTAGAGAAAAGGGTAGAGAGACAGAGAGAGAGAGAGAGAGAGAGAGAGAGAGAGAGAGAGAGGTGAGGAGAAGAAGAGAAGGAGATTCGTAGAATAGTTAAAAACGGTGTTATCCCACCACACAATATCAAGATTAACTTAGTCTGCTACTACAAACCAAATAAAACAGCGTCACTCATTATGAAGAACAACACAGCTAACTCCAGAGAACAGTGAAAACAATGTAATGTATAAACACACATGTCAGACAGGCAATTGTGCATCCCTTCAAAATATTTACATTGGATTCACCTAAACTTCTCTAGAAAAAAGGCTTTATCACCATCGTTACAATGGCGGAATTTTTGCTCACTACACAGCACAACATGACAAAAGACCGCAAAAAGCAGATTTAAGAAATAATACTTCAGTTATTTACCGTACAAATGATCACCGCAGACTACAAATAGCAGAAGCTGTTTTAATTGAAAAACTCAGACCACCCTTAAACACACAGAAAAATCAATTGATACTTCCCTAAAAAAAAAAAAAAAAAAAAAAAAGGACTAGAACACCATAGTGACGTTTCATCACAACAGTCACGGATGAAAAATCACAGCTCACTCGGTGAGGTCATTTCTCACTTGTGGACATTGAACAATGAGGAAAAAAGGTCTTCCGCAATTTTGAACGATCAGCTACACAGATCGTCAGAACGTCAGCGGCTATTCAATTTAACATGTATTATTATTATCATTATTATTATTATTGTTATTATTATTATTATTATTATTATTATTATTATTATTATTATTATTATTATTATTATTATTATTATTATTATTATTATTATTATTATTATTATTATTATTATTATTATTATCATTATTATCATTATTATTGAACTTCTACAGCCGACTAGACAACATATCTACTATCAAAATCTAGCAGTAGATCAGCTTCTTCTCCCTTCGACCGAGCATGCGAGTGAGTGTGGGACGCGACCTCACAGTCGGCCCTGTCGCATTGTCTCCTCAGGCCGACTGTGGATGAAGAAGGGTCAGTCGGTCAGTCACCATTGTCTAGGACAGGGGTCACCAAACTATGGCCTGCGACGTCTGTTCATCCGGCCCGCCGACGGTACTTGAATTTGTTTGATAAAACGTATGGAACACGACACAATTTACATTTAAATATTATGTTTAGAATACTTGGAGATCTTCACGCGTGCGGAGACCTCCTGACTGCTATGTGCCTTAAATCTACTTTTGTAAATTTTAGATTATTGTATCTAGATTTTCTTGTTTATTGTAATGTTTGCTTATTTCGCGCCATCCCAAGTTTTCCCCCGGCTCGTGGTACCTCTGCCTACGCTCTGACGTTAACATGGTTTCCATGGCAACACACACAAACACGCATCTTTCCCGCCCCCAGATGCGTCCGGCTGTCAACACAGGTCCGACGCTCCAGAAATATTTACTTCTTTTTTCCAGTCATCCATTTTATAGGTTAGTAACAAGGATTTCTTTATTTTGACAGTGATAGGTAAGTGAACTACAAGTGTGATTAGAAGTTATAAAGTAACAAACATAGAATAACAATGCCATATAAGCCTCGTGTTATTACGAAAATATTATCCCCAGATCAGAAAAATTCCCCGGTCAAGGTGTTAATCGAGCTGGTCTCTAGGCTGTTTATTTAGGCCGGTGTCGGGAAAAATAAGTAGGGTTTGCGCTAAATAGGCAAATTGAATCTGTGATTTAGTATTAGCTGCGTGGTAAGAAGCCGACCTTTTAGTAAAGGGGAATATCTCCTATATATTACATTATTTGTCAAAAAACGTGGATTAGTAACCGCGCGGTTTGCATCTAGCGCTTTTCGCTCTCTGTCGGTGTCGGTCTACGCATGCGCAGGAAGTGCAAACCATACACATTTTACAGCCTACATATTTTTCGCCACACCGGCCCTATTTATATATTTTGTAAACCTTATTATGTGATATATTCTATTACCAAAGGTACCTATAAACTTTATATGTAGGGGAGAGCTGGGAGAAATGGGACGCGGGAGAACTGAGACATAGCTCTGAATAAAAAATAAAAAAAAATGATAAAAAAAATATTGGAATATTTGGCGCCAAAACAGTGGCACTGTCCTTTGTTCTTCCTGCTAAACACGTTAGTACTGGATTGGTCGGTTGGAAATGCAGCAAAAGCAAGTTCTGCTCCTTGAGTATAAAAAAAAAAAAAATTCCGGTTAGAAGTAACTCGTCTACAAGGTGTTTTTCCAATATTCTGGCCCTGCAATTATGGGTGTTTCCAATGTTATTCACTTATTTATCTTTGCCAGTGTGGAAATTCTTAAAAACTGCATCATTTTTTTTCTTGTCAACAAACACTGTATTTTTTAAGCTGCAGCTGCAGCACTTCCATGAAGATGAGAGAGACATTTTTGGAAGAGTAAAATTTGGCATCCCATTTCTCCCAGCTCTCCCCTACCTTTGGTGAGCTGTAGCTTCACCAGTGACCCCTGAATCCTCTGCTTTTCTTGTTTTAACAGGATTTTAATTATGTTTCTAATTCAATGTCTTTTTCATTTTCAGATTCCGTTTTCTTTCCCCTTCTTTATGGCTACTAAGAAAAGAAAAGTGGACGCCGAGTGTTGCGTTTTCAATGAAGAATGGGAAGTAAAGTACTTCTTTGCGGAAACAAAGGACCAGAAAGCTAGTTGCGTAATATGCAGCGAAAGTGTTGCCGTTTTGAAAGAGTACAATCTTCGGCGTCACTATGAAACAAAACATCTATCAACATATTCAAAGTTTTCTGGAAAGTTACGCTCTGGGAAATGAGTCCATGAAACGTTGTATAGAAGGAATCTCTTCACGAGAAAGTTTGCTGAAAATGAATCCGTCACTCGTACAAGTTACAAAATAGTGCATAAGATGGCAGAACGAGAAAAACCGTTTACTGATGGCAACTTTATCAAAGAGTGTATGATGAAAGTAGCAAATGACTTGTGTCCTGAGAAAGTCGATTTGTTTGGAAGTATCAGCCTTTCGGCACGTTCAGTTGTACGGAGAACAGAAGAACTTGGAGAGAACATAGTGCTACAGATACGCGAGAAAGCTAGGAACTTCTTGTGGCATTCTCTGGCGCAGGATGAGTCTACTGATCTCTCGAGTACGTCACAACTTCTCGTGTTCATTCGTGGTGTCAATTTGGACTTTCAGATAACGGAAGAGTTGGCATCCGTTTGCAGCATGCATGGAACAACAACTGGAAAAAAAACTTTGCAAGACCTTCAGTGGAATCAGCTTCGAGGTGTTACAGTTGATGGAGGAAAAAACATGGCTGGAGTGAGGAAGGGTCTGGTGGGGTAGATCAAGACTCAGTTGGAAGATTTGCAAATTCCGGGCGCTCTGTTCATACACTTCATCATACATCAGCAAGCACTCTGTGGGAAAGACTTAGATATTTCTTGTGTACTGAAACCATTCGTTTCTGCTATGAAACCGTCAGTTCTAGGCTTTTCTTGAGGAAATTGATTCTGGTTTTTGTGACTTGCCTTATCACACAACAGTGAGGTGGCTCAGCTGCGGTAAACTCCTGTTTCGTTTTTACAACCTCCGAAACGAAATAGACGTTTTTCTCACTGAAAAAGATAGAGCTGACCCACAGCTGTCAGATCCTACCTGGCTGTCAAAGTTGTCATTTTTGGTCGACATCACATCCCACATGAATGAACTGAACTTGAAACTTCAGGGAAAGGATAACCTCGTCTGTGATCTCTACAGAATCATCAAAGAATTTCGGAGAAAGCTGTCATTGTTTGAAGCACAACTGGAAAGAGAAAACTTTTCTCATTTTCACTCTTTCAAAGAGTTCTGCGCTACAATCGCCGAAGATGTCAACCTTGATTTTCCGAAAAAGATTATTCGTGACTTGAAGGAGCATTTTTTGAAGAGATTTTCAGATCTTGACAGAATTGAGAGTGACATTCTTCTTTTCCAGAATCCGTTTGATTGTAACCTTGATGATGTGCCGGCTGAACTACCGATGGAGCTCATTGATTTGCAAGCAAATGACTTGTTGAAAGAGAAGTACAGAGAAGGAAAACTTGTTGCATTTTACCGCTGCTTACCTGATGATGACTTTCCGAAACTGAAGAACTTTGCCGCTGGTATGACATCAGTATTTGGAACAACTTATGTCTGTGAGCAAACATTTTCAAAAATGAAGTATGTGAAGTCAACACATCGAACGCAATTGACTGATAAACATTTGAAAGCAATTCTCTTGATTGGATGCAGCAATTCCAAACCAAACAATGATGATATCTTGAAAGCCAAACGTCAGTTTCACAAATCTCACTAATCTTTTTTGCTGCTTAGTTTGCAAGATTCGGATATGTCACGAACGTAGAAGGGGGATGAAGAATATTTAGATAAATTCTGGCAAAAGATCGCCCACTGTCATGAAACGACAGTAGGGAGGAGGGAATATTTAGAGATAATTTAAACTTAATAAGATTGTTTTGATTGTAATCCCCTAACCCATATCCCGGTCGTATCCAGGTTCTTAATTTCATCTAAATTTTAAACAGGGGTAAGTTTTAAACTTTCTACACTAAAACAAGTAAACAAACAAAACCCCTTAATTGTTACAGAATATTACAAGTAATGAAATATCACGCTTTTTGGAAATGAATTAACAGAAGATAAGAAACAGAGTGCAAATCGCGTGAGATAACAAAACACTTATTTAGACAACGGTAGTGAAAATAACACTTAACGAAAAGCAATAAAGGTATTAAAACAGATCACTTACAGGTAAGCCAGAATGACACTCCTAAATTCTAATTCCCCAAAAGTGTGACCTAACAAATGGTAAAACGCCGAAATGAAAAAATACACGTAAGTTTAAAAAAGGGTGGAGTTAAACAGAGTTGACCAAAGCCTTAATCGACCCGTCGAACTCAAAAACTATTCCAAAAGGTACTGGACCACGGGAATAGAAAATAAAATTTAGGTCACCCACGAGAACAGATTGACCAGACCAAAGCCTAAAAATTTACACGTCTAAAATCTAATCCAACTTAACCCACAAAGGAGAATTCCAACTGGGTTAAGACAGACCTCTGGCAAAAGCTTACATGACACACCAGGTTCACAATTTTAAATCTCACAAGGGGATCCTAAACTTCTCACCCGAACTAAGGATAATTCTCTAAAGAAAAACTTACTTGATACTACCTAGGTGCCTTGCACACCTTAGGTGACAGGGAAAATGTCTCCATCGAGGAGACGAGAGCGGCTAGATGTCGACCCGTTAAAACCGAAGAAAGAAAGAAAGAAAAAAAAAAAAAACGAAACAAGAGGGTTCCTACCTTTTAAAGGCGGCAAATGACCTGAGGTGGTCATGAATGCCGTATTAGGCCGAGAGGACAGCGAGGAAGATTTTCCGTATTCTACTTGAATACAAGCCTAGAAACCTAATCCCGTATACAAGCCTTTAAAGAACCCAAACAAAGCTAATATGCAAATACATATCAATAATTAATAAATCTTAATTCTAGAAGAAAAAAAATGTACCCCCAAAAATGACTATCGTACGGCAACTCATCACAATATGTGTCCAGCCAAGTCGGCCGGGCGAGTGAGTGTTGCCATATGATGGGCAAATAATAATTATAAGATTAAAATTGTCAAGAATGGTACGGCGCAGCGTACGTCTTTGACAAAAAGGGTACAGATTACAAAGGAATGCACAAACGACCAGTTGCAAGCAATCTGGTCACACAGATAAAAGAAAGAACATTCCACATTAAAAGATAGAATAATAAAACATACAACCTGGCAATATGTGCCGCGACGCTAACGTCCCCGGGTCTTGACCTAAGTGCAAGGGATTAACCAAGACCTGACCTACTGTGGGTCAACTTGGACGCAGCTGTGTGAGGGGGGTAATGAAAGTACGTGCATGGCCGACGGCGTGCGACCACCACACCACGAAAGAAATCACGTGACCCTTTGAGATACGTGACAAAGTGCACACTATGTCTGATGTAACTATCTTTTTGCTAACGTCGCTTCTTTGATAACTTTTTAGTAAATAAACATGTTGGTTGTTTTTTGTTTTTTATGCATTGCACGCACTCACCCATGATTAACATGGAATGCTAAACTTAGTTTTTTGTCTTTTTCCCCAGAGCTTTCGTTCTGGCTTGCAAGTATTGAACAGAATGATTATGCGGTCCGCGCTCGTCATTCTTTCAGTTATCCGGCCCGCAGTGAAAAAAGTTTGGTGACCGCTGGTCTAGGAGAAGACCTGACCACAAGCTGCGTTCAGAATGATTGCCTTTATCGCCGGCAATCTTATATTTTTCCACAATGTCATCTAAAATACTTCTGTACAAATGTCCACCTATTGTAAATCTCACAATTTCTTTTCTCTCCTTTTTTTCTCTCTCTGTATATAAAACAGACTCCTGTAAATAATCTCCTTCGCTGATAAAACAGCGTATTGTCTAAATAATATCTCTTTGGCAACCTCGCCACATTACTTGTATATATGTCCTTTCAATAAAGCCGGAGGGCAATCGGAGCAATCAGAGCAATCAGAGCAATCACGGCACGAAGACAGCTTGCGTTTCATTCCCTTGTTTCCACTATTACAGATATACCCCATCGCTACCAGCTACCGTTAATCTACACATATGTTGTAGGCCAAAAACAACATATCTGGAGGCAGCGTGGTATACAACATATCTGGAAGTAGCAAGTCGGATCAACAAGCAAAATCAGCAAGTCGGATCATCAAGTGGAATCAGCAAGTGGAATCAGCAAGCACTAGATCCCAGAGCAGGAACGCTGTGCAACCTACCCAGCGCCATCAAGCCCATCAACAAAAATCTCACAGCCCATCAACTCAAACTCGCTGTGAGCCCTACCCAGCGACAGAAACAAGCTCACAAGCCAGAAAGCAGCCCAGCAGCCAGCGCAGAAGCCCAGAGCATCGGTCTAAACCAAGGAATCTCCCTCGCGGTCGGAGCAGCCGGCGCAGCACCCCAGAACATCGGTCCAGACCAAGGAATCTCCCACGCGGTAGGAGCAGCCAGCGCAGCAGCCCAGGCACATCTCCCTCAAGGTCTGAGCACCCAACAGCATCGGTCAACCACCAAAGGATGTGTCGTCCACCCCCTCTGACTGCAGCTAAAAACTGAAGTCAAATACGAACTACACCCTCACCCCATTTTTCCCTATTTCTTACTTCTCATATTCTTTCAGATTCACATCACATTCCATCGGTCTCTGCAAAAACCACCTCCCGAGACCATCTTTCACCAACGCATCGCAACCGTCACCACCGTAAGTAGGTACCTCAGTTTTGCATTAGGGTTAGGTAGCTCTAAATTTTTTCAAGTGATTTCTTTTTCTTTTTGTACGAAAGTGGGCATGACCCATTCACAATCCAACGTCTCACACCACTACAACACTCGTTCCAAAATGGCAGCACCAAACGAAAATACCACACAGTCCACGCCAAATCAAAACACAAGCCCAACCACACATGCAACGTTCTGCAACAAATCTACCAACACTCCTTCAGCATGACAACACTCTTCCAAAGTTCAACGGGACAAACATCGCCATCCACACTCTGTTAGATGACGTACGATCTGAGATACAACGCACACAGGTGCAAGACGATACGACTAAAATCGCGGTCCTTAAAAGTCGCATCGATTTCAATGACACCTTAGCAAGGGACATAATACAGTCAGACGCGTTCCAACAGCCACAGACCTTCCAAAATTTCGTTGATGAGTTCAAGAAATCTTTCGCCCCATATGAACAGTTAGGCTCTCTCTCTCCCTTTTACACACTCGGAACAAACTTTAACACACCACCTTATCTCACCAAAGAAAGAGCAGTCAGGAAGGCGAGTCAGTTCAAGGAAAAACTAAAAGACGCACTCATTACTTCACCTTGGGTTACAAATAATACAATCAGCCTAGATCACGTACTCTCATTATTTGGTTACATTAAACTGATCTCCCGCCTTCACCCAGAAACACTGAAGAAAATAGAAAACATTCATTTTGATCCAGACACAACACTCGTTGACTTCTCTAGAAAATTTTCGGACACGTCAACGACAAAAACAAAAATTCAACAACAACCTTCCCCCTCACACACACACTCACACCCCCACCCACTCCCACAGTAGCAAAAATCTCACAAGAACATCAAACTAGAGATAGATAAAATGTCACCCACACGATCACGACAGCGTTCACAATCTAGGAGACCATTCTTTTGCAAAATCTGCAACATACCAGGGCATAGCACAAACAGGTGTTATTACAGACAACCAACTAGCTACTGCTCATATCACCGACCAGCTTTTCACGACACAACACAATGTTGCGTCTTACAATCACAAACCTACACTTCATACGCGTCTCCCCAACACCCGACTGGCCGGAACACAAACAAACAAAAGACGGTATGACTATTGTCTCATGGTGAACAAAACACATGACCTCACGAGACAGAATCAAACCCCCCACTACCGATTCTCACGATGACTGACTCTCGACCATCCCCGTCTGCTATGACATTTCAGCCCACGGTCAACAACCCTCCACAACTACTCTTTCTGGACACAGGATCCCCAGTTAATATAATGTCCAAGGTTTCTTTCGACTAATTTCGGTTCAGACACCGTAGAGTAACAGTTCTTAAACCAACGGATATCATGTTACAAAATGTAGACTGAGTTCTCTTTCCCATCATTGGAAAAACCGAACTAGACATATCCCTGCATGCCAACTGTCCTCCCATTACAACGGCAGTATACGTAGCGAAAGTAGTGTTTCCCGCAGATATTCTTATAGGTTTGACATGGATGCAGAGAAATCGCATCATCAGGATCTCAAAATGGCATTGATTTCAATAATCACTTCATACCTGCTCTAAATACAGCCGACACGCATGCAAACACAGCAAACACGCACGTCAAACACTTGCATATGATCGAGCAACAGCATGCAACAACAACAACAACAACAACTGAACAAAACATTGACGAAACAGAAAAGGTGACACTTGTAACAGACACGCCCACCAGTGTAACAGACAAGCCCACCCCATCCGCTCAGCCCCGGAACTCACAACACAAACGGAATAGGCGTAAACTGTCAGCGCGCATGTCAAAGTCAACTCGCGAACACAAGAAACACGACGTTTTCACTAACATCCAGGCAATATCACCACAATACACTACCGTCTCACAGATCTCTCTCACGAACTCTCACGCAGTTATAATCACTGAAAAACACTCTATCCACGCGAGTACACGAAACTCTAAGTGCGTATCTTCAAAGCTCCCAACTCAGATGTTCCTTGCATCACTGACACTTGCCGTGTATCTGGCGTATCTCTCTTATCCGCCCTATCTCACACATCCAACAAAGTACACACAACAATTGTAGTGGCAAACAACACCAATGCAACTCTTCAGATAAACAAAGGAACAAACATTTGTGATTTCACAGTGTATCCCGCCCCAGTACACGTAATCGAGCATGACACCATATATCACGTATGCACTATCAACAAGGGAGAACATAACACACAAGAAACCATCTAGGCAACACACATTAACGATGTAGATTTCCCAGAAGCACAAATAGATCTCCTAACGCTCATGAACACGTACAGGCACGCAATTGTACTCCCAGGATTAGGTCTCACAGACATAATAGAACACCATATACCACTTCAAGAGAATGCAAAACCACGGTACATACCCGCTTACCGTCTTCCTCACAGTAAAAGAAAAATTGTCGACAACATCATTGCAGACATGCTCGACCAAGGCATTATAGAACACAGTCTATCACCCTGGAATTTTCCTCTCTTTGTTGTTCCAAAACACGACGGCTCCTTTCGCCCTGTTGTTGATTTCCGTGAGCTAAATAAACTCACCATTCCCGAAAGGCACCCGATTCCTCATCTCCAAGACACAATCTACTCCATAGGCGAACACAACACGGTCTTCGACTCTCGACCTTATGGCAGGGTATTTCCAACTCTAGATGACGAATCAAAATGACTAACAGCCAACACGGGCCATTACCACTTCAAAAGGTTGGCCATGGGACTCGTCTCTGCTTGCTCCCTCTGTTTTCATAAGATCCTAGAAGGTCTTATAGGAAAGACAGTCTTTATATACCTAAACGACATTATCATTGCCTCAAGGTCACTCACAGAACACCTTTCCACACTTCAAACTGTCCTCTCAAGATTAGCCGTGGGGGGGCTCAAACTCAAACTAAAAATGTGTTCCTTCCTCAAAAAGGAAATGAGGTTCCTAGGACACCTCATAAACTCACAAGGTGCCATCACTTCTCAGGACAAGGTTAAAGCTGTTCTAGAATTTCCAACCCCTAACTCTACAGAACACGTAAAATCATTTCTAGGGCTGTCAGGTTTTTACAGACGTTTTATCGAATGCTATGCTCACATAGTAACTCCATTAACTGCCCTTCTAAAGAAAGCTACTCCTTTTAACTGGACGTTTGAACACAACACCGCTTTCCACAAGCTCAAACAAGCACTCACAACATCCCCGGTTCTGGCATTTCCAAACTTCTCTAAACCCTTCACACTATGTACAGATGCTTCATACAAAGGTCTTGGCGTAGTACTAATGCAACAACACGACTCCAAACTTAGACCTATAGCATACGCCAGCCGCGCATTAAACAGGCATGAACAAAACTACTGTCACTGAAATCGAAGCGCTCGCAATCATATATGCCCTCAAACATTTTTTAGACATCATTCTAGGCTATGAAATACATGTACACACAGATCATCAACCAATTCTCCACCTCCTAAAAGACAAAAACCTAACTGGAAAACTAGCCAGATGGTTCCTCACTATTCAAGAATTTATGCCTACCTTCCACTACGTCCAGGGCCGTGTAAACTCTGTCGCCGACGCCCTTAGTAGAAACGTAGCAACAATACGTCAAGCAGCAGAGCCACTTGACATTACGCGAGAACGCATCATTGCCGCTCAAACGACAGACCCCCTATGGAAAAGAATCATACACTATCTAAATTCAGGTGACACCACAAACACAAACGATCTTTCCTCTCAACATAGACAACTACTCTCTCATAGACCAGGTTCTCTAACACACCACACTGCTCACAAACAAAAGCGAACCAAACCGCATGGTTACACAATTAGTAGTTCCCACAAGTCTTGTTCCGGAAATTCTCAAAATACTACATGATTCTCCATTAGCAGGACACTGCGGGAAGGACAAGTACTTCTCGCAAGCAAGGTTAAAGTACTTTTGGCCCACCATGCGTAAAGACACACACACATACATAGACGCATGCTACTTATGTATAACTCATAAAAGTCACATTAGCGGTCAAGTACCAATACACAATTACCCAACACCTTCCAGACCCTTTGAAACCATTACCATTGACTTACTCAAACTTCCAATCACTCTCAATGGAAACCAGTACCTTTTCGTATGCATCGACCATTTCTCTCGGTTCTGCATCCTCTCTCCTTTAGCGGACAAGACAGCACAAAGCGTAGCTCAGACAATTATCAACAACGTCATCTACCCCTACACCACACCAAAAACTTTCATCTCAGACAACGGCACTGAATTCAGTAACGTCATTCTCACCAATATCTGCCAATATTTCAACATTACCAGATGTAACACCACACCTTACCACCCTAGCTCAAACGGACTCGTTGAACGTCAAAATCGGAAAATACTCAACATTCTCAGACACCTTGCCACAGACATACACGCATCTTGGGACGAACACATACCCATAATACAAGCCTGCATCAACAGCGCAATCAATAGATCAATCTCGGAATCACTCCATTTGGTTTTGTTCGGGTCTGATAAAAAAAAAAGAAAAAAAAAATGCCGTACGACCTACTCACTTCAGAACCATTCCGGGTCACGGACATACTTCCGCACAATAAGATCAAAGCTCTCAACTTACGCAAACTCACAGAGGCTATTCTACATTTAGATAATATAAAACTAGTTCCCAGAGGTCTCGACATGGATGACATTCCCTCCCCGCCCATAGAACAACCAACACACACGACCGAGGCCCTAGACACGAACACCTCAACCACTAAACCGATCACTACACCTCGTTATAGCCTCAAGAATAGATTGGTATAAATCATTCGTTAGCCCCAAAAGAAAATCAAGGTATCTATTTCAACAAATAATTATCATTCATGCTCATCACATTAGTTCATGACCAGTATCTCCCTCCTACCTGTGCAGATCACCTATGCCATTCAGGGAAGGTTAACCCCCTCACCTAGGCACATCTCTCTCATCTTATCTCTAAACAGTTCGTGCACCAAGCATATGTGGATACGCAAGCTCAAAAAGGTGTCGCGCGGACGGACACAGGATAGCGTGAATCCGAGCACCTGTTGAACTTCTACAGCCGACTAGACAACATATCTACTATCAAAATATACCAGTAGATCAGCTTCTTCTCCCTTCGACCGAGCAAGCGAGTGAGTGTGGACGCGACCTCACAGTCGGCCCAGTCGCATTGTCTTCTCAGGCCACCTGGCATCCCCAGAGGATTAAGAAGGGCCAGTCGCTCAATCACCATTGTCTAGGAGAAGACCTGACCACAAGCTGCGTTCAGAACGATTGCTTTTATCGCCGGCAATCTTATATTTTTCCACAATGTCATCTAAAATACTTCTGTACAAATGTCCACCTATTGTAAATCTCACAATTGCTTTTCTCTCCTTTCTCTCTCTCTGTATATAAAACAGACTCCTGTAAATAATCTCCTTCGCTGGTAAAACGGCGTATTGTCTAAATAATATCTCTTTGGCAACCTCGCCACACTACTTGTATATATGTCCTTTCAATAAAGTCGGAGGGTATTCACACCTTTTCGGTACTCCTCGCTAGTATGTCCCGTGATCATTGTGTATTGTCACTTTCCCTGAGTGATATCGTGTCAATCGTGAATCGCTTATCACAGTGTACACAAGGTTTCGTATTATACGCAGTGCCTTTTTTTGTGAGGTAATTATGCGTTGAAGATTAGTCAGTCACCTATCAGTCATCACTCCGAGCTACGTGCAGCGACCACACCACCAACTCATCGTCCAACCTACGAAGTGATTTCTTCATACATGCACAGTTCGTGGTCTTCATCCGTCGTCGCACATCCTCATGGCTAGAGTGATAGAGTTAGCGACTACAAGTGTCGGGAAGAGGGGCAGGGAATGCTTTCCCACAGAGGCCTCGGAAGAGCTCTCCACGCCCAAGAAGGCGGCCCGTGCCAGGCCCAGTATCAGCTACGCGCCCTCCCTGCAAGAGGACGACAGCAGCAGCGACACTTCCTTACTAATGGTTGTCAGCAACAACGACGCGCCCTCCTCACCGGAAGACACCCAGAGCAACGCCGCCCTACTTGAGCAGCTACTCAGGAGTGACGAGGAGCAACCAGGCGACGACGAAGGCGAGGGATGAACCACCGTCGTCAGAAATCGTAGAGCCCGCCACCAGCTTCCTCCGAGGCCCAAGTTCAAACTGGGCCACCTAGGGGACCACAACAGCGCCTACCAGGCCATCACCGCTCTCGAGAGGGAGAACCCCAGCCTGAAAATGGAGGTGAGACTCAACCTTCAGGGTGAACACATCCTCAAGGCCAGGGACGAAGCCTCCGCAGTACTCCTCCGTCGCCTCGCTGAGGAGGGGAACACTGTGATTCTCCTCGACCCCAATTTGAGACGGCACAAGGTAGTGCTGGAACGCTACCCATTGGACCTGCCCCTGGAAGCGGTAGAGGCTCACCCAAAGGTGATCTCAGCCGAGCGACTGCGCTCCCGCACGGATGAGCTCCCCACAAAACAAGTGCTGGTGGTGTTGGAGGGACAGCCGCCCCCCAAACTGGACCTCGGCTGTTGCGGGAGGTACTCTCTGCGCCCTCATCGGGGGGAACCGGTGAGATGCTATAAATGCCAGAGATACAACTATCTCCAGGTACGGTGTGAACACGCCGTCAGATGTGGCGTGTGCAGCTTGCCACACCCGACGGAGGATTGCATCGCAAAGCACAAATCCAATCAGACCACCTCCGCAAAATGCCCCAACTGCGGAAATAAGCATCACGCCTGGAACCCTCGGTGCCCCGAGAGGGTCCGCAGGCTCCCCAGGCTTCCCCAGAAACCCCAGCAGCAACAGCGGCAGCCCCAGGGGCCACCACAGCGGCAGCCCCAGGGGCCTCCGCAACGGCAGCAACGACGCCGCTCGAGGACATCACGTAGCCAGTCGCAGCAACAGAAGAACTTCGTCGCTGGAGCATCACGGCACCAGGACACCAAGCACCAGCACCCACCACGTAGCCAGCCTAAACCGCAGCAGCAGCGTCGGCAGGCCTTCCAGCCTGCATCACCACCAACCAGGTCAGCGTGGGGTAGGCGGCGGGCCTCCGCGGTCCCCCCCCCCCCGGCCCAGGCCGCGCCAGAGCCGGAGGAAGGGATTAGCCGACCGGCCCCCAGGAATCACACCCCCTATCGCCAATCCAGGACGCGGAGTCGGGAGCAGCGGCCGCGGGCCGCAGTCTTGGAGACTAGCGGCAGCGCCCCCTCGGCCCGGCGCAGCGCAACCGGACCTCGCCAACCAGGAGGGGGTGCACGAGACCCTCCCGCCAGCACTCCCGCGACGTCGGCGAGGAGACCCTCCATGGGCCCAACCGACCCTTCCCACGACCTGCCACGCTATATGAGCGAGGAAATACGCACAGTCGTCATCTGCATCATGGCAAGGATGATGCAATTTCTGGTGAAGCTGCTCACCAACCCCAACCATGACAGCGACAAGCAGGGGACCCTGAGCGAGCTCCTGCAGGAGACTGTCTCAGTCTTCACAGAATGTGGTTTCCAGCCACCCCCCGACCTGAAGGACACGCATCTCCGCTCCCTCTACCCAGCCGACCCCAACCACCAGAATGGAGAGTCGACGAGTTGATGCAGACGCCAATGAGGACCAGCTTGCTGGCCCTCCCAGGCTCCGAGTCCTGCAATGGAACGTACAAGGTCTCCGACCTAAGAAGCACCAAGTACTGCAGGCTATCTTCACGGAAAACCTTGACGTGGTGCTGCTCCAGGAGACCTTGACGCGTGCCGACTTTGAGTGGAGGGTGGCGGGTTATTCCCTTCACTCGCTCCCTGCCACAGAGAACACCCGCGGCTGTGCGGCGCTGGTTAGGAGCACCATCCCTCACCGCAGAGTATCCGCCCCAGTCCACTGCGGGGAGGGCGTGGAGGTCCTGGCACTAGAACTGCAGGTCGGGGGCATCCCGCTTCTGGTGTACAACATATACAGGAGCCAACGATACCATCTGGAAGCAGGCGAGCTGTTCTCCCTCGCCGCCCACACCAGCCTCCTCGTGGCGGGCGACCTGAACGCCCACCATCCCATGCTGCAGTCACCATCTCCAACCAACGAAACGGGCCGCCACCTGGCCGTGTTACTCGAGGACATTCCCCATATCCGCCTCCTCAACACAGGGGAGGCTACCCACACCCGGGGGGGGGGGAGAGGCTTGACCTCACACTCGCCTCGAGCGACCTGGCCGCCGGTGCTACATGGCAAGTACATCCTACCCTCACCAGCGACCACTTTGCCACTCTCACCACCCTCCCAGTGGCACCCCCAGCGCCCCCCCCCTCCCCCCTCCACGTTGGAACATCGGTAGAGGAGACTGGGCCAGCTTCCAGGCCTCCTTCGACGAATGGTGGGCCGCCTACCAGCCACCCGTGGACCTTCACCAGCGGGAGAGGGACCTGACTGCTGCCATTGAGAGGACTGCTAACGCAGCCATCCCCAGGAAAGCCCCGAGCCGTCGTCACCGGCCAAATTGGTGGTTCTACAACGAGGAGGTGCGGGAGCATAACCACAGAGTGAACATTCACAGGAAGCTCTACAAGAGACGCCCCACCCCAACCAACTTGAGACTGCTTCAGGACGTGGTGGCCCGCGCACGGGAGGTGTCCCTGAAGGCCAGGGAGGCCAAGTGGTTGGAGTTGTGCGCCTCCTTCAGCCACCACACCTCTCTAAGCCAGCTGTGGAAAAGTGTGAAGACCACCTCCGGCGCCGCCCCGCCTCGCCCCGCCACCCACCCGCACCTACACCAGGAGGCTGAGAGGCTCGTAGCCGAATTCACCACCCGTGGCTCCAGTGACCAGCTTCCGGGTAGCACGCGCCGTCTCCAGCAGCAGCTTCGGCCGCGCCGCGACATGGCCATCGAGGAGGCTACTAAAGAAGCTGATGTAACAGACCGTCCCTTCACTCCTCAGGAGCTGGAGCAGGCCAAGAGACGGGGCCGTGACACAGCAGCAGGGGCCGACGGCGTGACGTACTCCATGATCGCTCACGCCGGGCCAGCTGGGGACGCCGCCCCGCTGGCCACAGTCAACGAGTCGTAGATGGCGGGATGCCTGCCTCCTTCGTGGAAGGAGGCTGACATCCAACCAATCCCCAAACCGAGGGAGCCCACTAAGCTAAGGCCTATCTCCCTCCTCAGCTGCACGGCCAAAACGGCTGAGAGAATGGTGCTTGCTCGCCTTCAGTGGCGTGTGGGGCCACTACACCCCCACATTTTCGGCTACACCCGCGGCAGGAGCACGGCGGACAGCATCCTGAATCAAGTTAACCACCGCCCCGCCATCGTTGTCTTCCTCGACTTGGAAAAGGCATGCGAGCTGGCCAGCCCTCACGCCATCCTCGCCGCCCTCGTAAGGAAGGGCGTGATGGGAAGGATGCTAGCCTGGCTCCGCGACTATCTCCAGCATCGCCGCGCTAGGGTAAAATTCCAGGGCCTGAAGTCCAGTTTCCAGAGGTTGGAGAACGGGACGCCCCAGGGTGGTATCCTCAGCCCCCTCCTCTTCAACCTGCTGATGGAGCAGCTGGTGGCCCTGCCCTTCCACAATGGCACCATCCTCCTCAGCTACGTCGATGACCTCGTCCTCGTGGTCACCGGGAGGGGCAACAAGCTCAGGAAGGCGCAGCAGGCGCTCGACATTATCAGCGGGAAATGCGAGGACCTGGGACTCAAAATCTCTGCAGAGAAGTCCCGCGCCATGATGGTGAGGGCTGCCGACCCGGCGGGTCAGCTCTGCGTCCAGGGCGTCGGACTGGCCTGGGCCAACTCATACCAGTACCTCGGGGTATGGGTGGACAACTGGCTGTCCTTTACAGCCCACGCCGCGTACCTGAGGGAAAGGGCCCAGGCTAGGCTGAACGTAATGCGAGCCATGACACGACCCACAGTGGGGACCACTTTCTCCGTCCTCCGACTGTACTTCATATTTGCAGTGCGCTCCCTGGTGAACTACAGCGCCCCAGTCCTCATATCGCTCTCCCGTAGCCAACAGGAGCGGCTCGAGGTGCTGCAAAACACCGCCATGAGGACGATGCTGGGAGCTCCGAGATGGACCAGTGCGTGCGTCATGCAGAACGAGACCCGCCTGGTGCCACTCACCACCAGAGTACAACAGATCTTGGCCTGCCGCGTGGCCAGGGTCCTGCAGCGCGATTCCGAAGGAGTAGCACAGAGAAGACTGCGGCTTGCAATGACGCAAGGGAACGATGTCCTCCACCGCAACCCGTGGCTACTCCAGTCCACCCTGGCCACCCACAGCCTCGCCCACATTAACAGCTGGCGCTGGCAACACGCCGACCTCCCGGCCCCCACCTACCGAGCCCCACCCCCGTGGGAGCCCCCCACAGCAGAGTTCTCCACCACCCGGCTACCGGCCAGCAAGACGCTCTTCACCACCGAGGAGCTGCGGCATCACACCCTTATGATGGTGGCGGAGGTGTCTGAGCCGGGCGGTGCCATATACTACACCGACGGCTCGGTCAACCCCGAAAGTGGCAGGACGGGCGCCGCTGCCATCACCGCTGGGACCGAACTGCTCGAGAGGACGCCGGATTACTGCTCCACCCTGCAGACAGAGCTTGTGGCCATCCACCTGGCCCTGGAGCACGCCCAGAACCGCCAGGAGGCTACTGTGGTCCTACTCACAGACTCCAGGACGGCGTGGCAGGTCCTCCAGCAGCCATGCCCCAGCGACAACGTGGGACTCGTCACCGCCGTCCTGGGCAGCCTGCAGAGCCTCGCCGCACAGGGACGTCGGGTAAGGCTGCACTGGATGCCCAGCCACGTGGGCGTGCGAGGCAATGAGTCCGCCGACGTTGCTGCAAGAAGAGCCGCTGGCGCCCCCCACGTGACCAGGCACGTGCCACCTAGTCTGTCGTACGTGAAGGCGCGAGACAGGCGTGCCGCAGCCCACCGCGCCCACCAGACTCACCGGCAGTTAGAAGGAGCAAAAAGACAAGCTGCTTGGTACGCCGCCACCACCGACTATCAGACGTTGAGCGCCTTCCATCAACAGCCCAGGGCGGACGGCGTACTGTTGCAGAGAGTTAGGCTGGGCTACTGCACCAGGGAGGAGCTGTACGACGGCTTCCAAGGGCAACAGTGCGATCACTGCGGTAGGCACAGCCGCCATCCGCTGACGCACTACCTACTGTCCTGCCCGGCCACGGAGGCCCTCCGACCAGCGCCGCAGACCCCCGCCCACCCTGCAGAAGGCAGCCTCCTCAGCAGTCGGGCAACGAGAGCTGCCCTCCTTGTCCGCCACACGCCCATGGACGTAATGCTTGGGGTGCTCAGGGCGGCGCCCCCCCCCTCGCTGACCTCCCTACGCCCTCACCTTCCACCCACTAGGGCACAACAACTCCCCCACTGGCGGGCTGTTGCCCGCATTGTATATCAATGCATGTATAGCTGTACATATTTATACAATAAACCTTTATTAACTTATTAGTCGGAGGGCAATCGGAGCAATCAGAGCAATCATAGCAATCACGGCACGAAGACAGATAGCGTTTCATTCCCTTGTTTCCACTATTACCATATAAGCCATCGCTACCAGCTACCGTTAATCTTCACATATTTTGTAAGGACTGCTTCGCGAGAGGGCGCTTTACGCCCTGCCCTTCGCTCGCCGCCAATTAATCGTCTCGGTTGCCGTGACGTCAGCGTTCTCAGCCAATCAGTCGTCCACGTTGCCGTGACGTCACCACTCGCGGCCAATCAGTAGTCTGCTTTGCCGTGACGTCGTCACTCTCAGCCAGTCAGTTGTCCCCGTTGCCGTGACGTCACAGGGTATTACCAAAACACCACCGTGACCGAGGAAATTTAGAAACAGTGTTGATTTCATTTTTTTTATTTATACCTAGATTATCATTATTATTATTATTATTATTATTATTATTATTATTATTATTATTATTATTATTATTATTATTATTATTATTATTATTATTATTATTATTGTTGTTGTTATTATTATTATTATTATTATTATTATTATTATTATTATTATTATTATCGTTATTTTCGTTATTATCGTTATTATTGTTATTATTGTTATTATTACTATTATTGTTATTATCATTGTTATTATTGTTATTATTGTTATTATTGTTATTATTGTTATTATTATTATTATTATTATTATCATTATTATTATTAATATTATTGTTGTTATTATTATTGTTATTATTGTTATTATTATTATTATTATTATTATTATTATTTTAATTATTATTATTATTATTATTATTATTATTATTATTATTATTATTATTATTATTATTATTATTATCATTATTATTTTATTTTTATTATTTGTATTTAGATAATAATGATAATAATAGTAATAATAATAAAAATAAAAATAATAATAATAATAATAACAATAATAACACTGTATAACAATGAAAAAAAAACGGAAATGAGACTATCCTTTTCTAGGGTTATTTTTTGCGTAGATCACGAATATAACATCCGTTTCTTTCTGTGACCCTCCAGTTCTTCGTAAATAGCAGTGCCCGCAATGTCTATCTGAACGGTATTTTTTGTTGCTTTTACCATTTATATAATTTTTCACATAGCTATGTGTTTTTTTTTTCTTAACAGGATACAGAGTTAAGATGCCTAGAGAATGCAAGAATTCGCCAGACAAGTTTTGTTATATATGTGGATCAGTTACATTAAGGCAATACAAGAGACAGTTGACTCAACGTGTAAAGAAACTTTATGAGCTGTACTTTGGATGTAAAGTGGGTGACCAGGACAAAAGCTGGGCACCTCACATATGTTGTGTCAGGTGTACAAGTTCCCTTTCTGCCTGGGTGAAAGGCAAAGGGACTGGCCTCATGTTTGGCGTACCAATGGTCTGGAGGGAGCCAAAGGACCACTCAACAGATTGCTACTTCTGCTTAACGGATATTAAAGGTGGGTGTTCAGTGTTTATTTTTTACTGTTTTTATATATATTTTCAAGAGATGTATCAATAAAAAAGATCGAAATACATAATAAGTTGCACTTCCACTATTTTTGCACATGATCACAACCAATAGTATCCATTTTTAGTCTGATTTTATTTTATTTTCCTGCAGGTCGCAACAGAAAAGGCAAGAAATCTATCGTGTATCCAGATCTTCAGTCTGCTATTCGCCCAGTTCTACATTCAAGTGATATTCCTGTACCACAGCCGCCCTCTGAACTACCAAGCGATGACACGAGCAACTCAGACGATTCAGAATCTCAAGATGCAACGTATACGACACAACTTGAATCTGATAAGAAACCACACCTCATCACCCAACCAGAACTCAATGATCTAGTTCGTGATCTAACACTTACTAAGCAACAAAGTGAACTCCTGGCCTCACGTTTGCAACAATGGCACCTGTTGGATGAAGAAGCTCGAATTACAGTATTTAGGAAGCGTTCTGCAAATCTACAGGATTTCTTCACTTTGGAAAACAACTTGACTTATTGTAATGATATCAGAGGCCTATTCAGTGCCCTTGAGCTGTTCTATGAACCCAATGAGTGGAGGCTATTCATAGATGGATCCCTTTACAGCATAAAAGCAGTTCTGTTGCACATTGGGAACACCATGCCTTCAGTTCCAGTTGCTTACTCAGTCATTTTAAGAGAGACATATGAGAACCTTGCTTTTATTCTAGACCGCATAAGTTACAAAGAGCATGAGTGGTTAATTTGTGCAGACTTGAAAGTAGTAGCCATACTTAATGGGCTACAAACTGGATACACCAAATTTATGTGCTTTCTTTGCAAGTGGGACAGTAGGGCCAGATCAGAACATCATATACGCTCAGAATGGCCATCTCGGGAATCTATGACGCTTGGATGCCATAATGTAATTCATGAGCCACTAGTTAAGAAGGAGAAAATCATTTTGCCACCACTGCATATAAAACTAGGCCTAATGAAGCAATTTACCAAAGCACTGCAACATAACAAGCCATGTTTCCAGTATCTCAAAGGGATCTTCCCTAAAATTAGTGATGCCAAGATTAAAGAGGGTATATTTGTAGGCCCTCAGATTCGCAAGCTTATAAATGATGAGGACTTTGAGGCGACAATGGATGAACCTGAGCTAGCGGCCTGGCATGCATTCAAAGATGTATGCAAAGGGCTTCTGGGAAAGCACCAAGAGTCCCAGCGAGAGCGTAAAGTGGAGAGGCTAATCAAATGCTACCAAGATCTCGGATGCAATATGTCACTGAAGATACACTTTCTTCATTCTCATCTGTCCTTCTTCCCAGAGAATGTAGCAGATGTGAGTGATGAACATGGAGAGAGGTTCCATCAAGATATAGCGTCAATGGAAAACAGGTACAAGGGAAAATGGAGCCCTGCTATGCTGGCTGACTTCTGTTGGAACCTGAAGCGTGACACGCCTGAGACGTCTTATAAAAGAAGAAGTAAATAATAGATTGTAGGTTAATACATCATATAAAGCTAACAAACATGCCGATTCATTATATATTAATTAAATAAATACAATGAAGACATTTAATCTGACTTTGGGAGCAAAATACATTTATGGAACCTTGGAAATCTCTATTAATTGCATAATTATTAAAACAGCGATTTACAAAAAATTGTGACGTGGCATGAAATTTTTGTTATCAAATTTGAATTCAGCACACTGAACTTTATAAGAAAACGCACATGAGAACTATGTTTTTTTCTTAATCCTGAAATTTGTTGTACAGTGTAATAATAACAATAACAATAATAATAATAATAATAATGATGATGATGATGATGATGATGATGATGATGATGATGATGATGATGATGATGATGATGATGATGATGATGATGATGATGATGATGATGATGATGATGATGATGATGATGATAATAATAACAATAATAATAACAATAATAATAATGATAATAATAATAATGATAATAATAATAATAATAATGATAACAACAATAATAATAATAATAATAATAATAATAATAATAATAATAATAATAATAATAATAATAATAATAATAATAATAATAATAATAATAATAATAATAATAATAATAATGATAATAACAATAACAATAATAATAATAATAATAATAATAATAATAATAATAATAATAATAATAATAATAATAATAATAATAATAATAATAATAATAATAATAATAATAAATCATTATCATCATTATAATCATTATCATCATTATCATCATCAGTGTAGTTGGGAAGGCTTATGGGAGGATCTTGATTGAGATGATTAGGAGAGGAACAGAAGGAGTAATTGGTGAGGAACAGTGTGGATTTAGGACAGGTAGAGGTTGTGTAGATCAGATCTTTGTGGTAAGACAGATATGTGAGAAAGCTATAGGAAAGGGGAAGGATGTTTTTTGGGCTTTTATGGATCTGGAAAAGGCTTACGATAGGGTAGACAGAAAGGCACTGTGGGAGGTTATGCAGATTTATGGGATAGGAGGAAAGCTTTTGGGAGCTGTCAAGAGTTTTTATGAGAGTAGTAGAGCTTGTGTCAGGATTGGAAATGGAGAATGTGAGTGGTTTGAGGTAAAGGTGGGACTTCGTCAAGGATGCGTTATGTCGCCCTGGCTGTTCAACTTATACATGGATGGGGTGGTGCGAGAGGTGAATGCAAGGGTAGTGGGTCAGGGATTGGAGATGGTTAAAGAAAATGGAGAAAAGTGGGAGGTGAGCCAGCTGTTGTTTGCGGACGACACTGCGCTTGTGGCAGCATCGGAGGAGGGATTGAGGAAGCTGGTGGCAGAGTTTGGGAGAGTATGTGATAGAAGAAAGCTAAAGATAAATGTGGGTAAAAGTAAGGTGATGAGATGTACAAGGGGTGAAAGTGGCAGTAGACTGGAAGTGAACATTAAGGGAGAGCAACTGGAGGAAGTGGATAGTTTTAGATACTTGGGTGCAAATGTGGCAGGAAAAGGTGGAGTGAAGGTGGAGGTAGAATGTAGATTGAGAGAAGCGAGTAAATGCCTTGGTGGATTAAAGAGTGCAATGAGGAATAGACATTTAGGAATGGATGCGAAGAGCAGACTGTATGAAGGAGTGATTGTGCCAACAGCACTGTATGGGGCAGAAACGTGGAACATAAGAGAAGAAGAGAGAAGGAGTTTGAATGTGTTTGAGATGAGGTGTCTGAGAAGTATGGTGGGGGTTACTAGGCTAGATAGAGTGAGAAATGAGGAGGTGAGGAGGAGAACAGGGGTGAAAAGGGAGCTGGGAGATAGGGTTGATGAAAGAATATTAGGATGGTTTGGACACATGGAAAGAATGAGTGAAGAAAGACTAGTAAAAGAGGTATGGGAGGCAGATGTGGAGGGAGTGAACATGAGGGGACGTCCTAGGATGAGGTGGATGGATGGGGTGAAGGGGGCTTTGGGGAAGAGGGGAATGTCTGTTGAGGAAGGAAGGGAGAGGACGGAAGACAGAGGTGAGTGGAGAATGGTTGTATATGGATGATGTGATTGCATGAGGAGAAATGGGCGGGGGTGGTGGTGGGGGTGAGGTAGTATGTGTGAGCAAATTTTGACGCAGGCCGAAGGGATTTCTCCCCGTCCGCTCCTTATATGCAAGGGGGGACGGAGAGGGGGGTCGCCGATTAAATGAAGCGGCCTTGCTGTGGATGTGCTGTGTCTTGTGACACTGCTTCTGACCCAGGGCGGTAGGCAAGGTGCAGGGATGACCCGTCATCCAGGAGGTGCTCAGATGAGAGGGAGGGTGGGAGGGGTGTGGAGTGTTTTTAGGGATGAAATGGGTGGGAGTGTTTTTATGCCTTTCCCTTTTTGGCTACCTCCCTTGAAAGGGGGAAAAAGCCTTGGTATATGTATGTATCATCATCATTATCATTATCATTATTACCATTACTACTATTACCTAGCCATATGTACACCGTGTACATGCCCGTCCCAAGCCCGGATAAACTGGGGAGGGTTGGTCGTAGGGGTAACCTCCCTACACCGTAAAAGCCTCGAGAGTTAATGAAACCAACATTTAGTCTCGGAATATGGTTGACTCTAATGATCACGACCGTATTGGTTGTCCAATAAGGTGGAAAGGAAAACGCTGAAGGTATTTTCAAAGTGTAATTTCACAGGAAATTTACAATATAAGTTCCACTGGCTTTCTCTCTCACACGTGATCTGAATTCAATGCCCGCTCGCTCGTGACTGCCGCCACGCTTACTCACTCTCGTTAGCGTCTCAAAATAGTTGCCAATTAAATTAAATTGTCTACATTCATTCCTTACACACAGAAATCAGCATATACTAAAAATATAATATAATGACTCAAATTTTGATAATATACTAATCTATCTCCCATTCATTCAACTTTTGCATACAGGAATAAAATGATAATTAATGTAAACAGAAATGGCAAATTGATTGTTCTAGAAGATTCACGCCCGCTAACGCATGTACTTACATACATACAGACAATGACGCATCAATTTTTGTTGTATAGTACATCTAAGCATAATACTAACAGAACTAGAATATAAGAATGCTCGGCCACCTATCAGCTGGCTACAGCGACGTATAATGCAACTGACATGAAAAATATATATTGAAATGAACATGCAGGTATATGGAACGTTATATATATAATCTTATAGTAGTAAGATTGGAAAGGACGGTAATGGATAACATTTTGGCAGCTAAAGTTTTGAAAATTCAAGAAGTATGACGGCTGCGAAGATTATATGGGTGGGAGACTGGAGACGTTGAATGGGGAAGGGAAGGAGGAAGGTTGTCCGTCGGAGTCGGAGGTTCATTGTCACTGTCTACACCTCGACAGAAAAGCTTAAGGGTTTCCAGGTGCCTGATGGATTCTGTGCCTGAAGGTAAGGTTTTACTTTGACTTTGTAGGTTCTAGTGCGAGGACACGGAAGGGATCAAGGAATTTTGGTGAAAGTTTGTAAGATGGAGAATGGTTCTGGGCGTAGACAATGTCACCTATTGCAATGTTAGATTCTCTCGCATTTCTATTGTGAAAATGGGCCATCTCGTCATTGGCGAGAGAAAGAGACGGAGTAATTCTCTTGAAGAGAGAGCTGAAATTTGAAAGTGAAACCTTTACAAAATCATCAAGGTTGTAAATAGGACCTATTTCTGAAGCAAGGAGGTCATATGGGAGGCGTTTGTCGGAATCAAAGATGACAAAGTGAGGTGACTCCGATATGGACCTATTGATGGCACTGTTAAGGCAAGACTGAATCATAGGGACATGGTGATCCCAGGAGAGATGGAGGTCAGAAACGAGGTGACGGAGAACATTGAGAATCTTTCTGTTTTAGCGTTCGACAAGGCCATTTGAACTGGGGTGGTATGCAACGATATTACATTTTGTTATTCGAAAGGATTTGCAAATATTGGAAAGAGTCTGATTGTTGAATTCCGTGCCATTGTCAGAGAGATGAACTTTGGGAGTAGTGAAGGGGCAAATGATTTTGTTAATGAATGTCTTTACAATTGTTGTCGCAGTCTTATCGGGAATAGGTTCAAGGATGCAGAATCTAGAAAAATGGTCCATATACACAAACAAGTACTGATTTCCACCAGAAGTGAGTGGTAATTTGAGAAGGTCAATTGCAACCATATCAAAGGGTTTGCTAGGGATTGGGTATTTCAACATGGGAACTTTCCTTTCAATATGACCTTTATGGCTAGCACAAGAAAGACAGACGTCAATATAGGCATTGATACCCTTTTTCATCGTGTTCCAAAAGTACTGAAGTCTGGCATGTGTTAAGCATTTGTCTTTACCTGGATGTACAGCAAGTGGAGAATCATGTAAAAGGATCAGAACTTCAGATACTAAGTCAGAAGGAACTACGAGTTTTTGTACAAGTCTGTTTGGTTCATGCTTGTTGGAAAGTGTGGTTTCGTGATAAAGAACGTCATAGACAAGTCTGAAGTGGTCCAAGGAGGTAGGGAAGTCTGTAAGATCTGATGTATCTCCTGACTCGAGAGAAAATATCACACGTTTCCACATTGGGTCGGATCTTTGAGCTGCATGTATACGCACATTAGTAAGAGTGACTGGCTGAGGGAGGGAATTGATAGCAGCAACATTTCTAGAAAGTGCGTCTACAACATGGTTTGCTGATCCACGCACATAAGAGAAGGTGGGATTGAATTCTTGAATGGTCAAGAACCAGCGAGCAAGTTTCCCGGACAAGTTCTTGCCTTTGAAAAGTTGAAGAAGTGCCTGGTGGTCTGTATGGACTGTGACAGGATAGCCTAGTATGATTTCCTTAAAATGTCGAAGAGCATATACGACAGCAAGAGCTTCAATTTCTGTGACAGAATAGTTACGTTCAGCTTTGTTAAGGAGCCTACTGGCAAAGGCAATAGGGCGAAGGTGTGTGTCTTGTTCTTGCATGAGGACAACACCAAGACCTTGGAAGGAGGCATCGGTGTAGAGAATAAAAGGTAAGTCATAGTTAGGAAAAGCTAAGACAGGAGCAGTGGTAAGGACATTCTTTAAGTCTGCAAAAGCTTGTTCCTGGGTAGACGACCAGTGGAAAGAAACATCTTTTTTTAGCAGTGAAGTAAGAGGGGCTGCAATTTTTGAATAACTGCGGATGTATCTTCGGTAATATCCTGAAAGGCCAAGGAAGGAGCGAAGGTGCTCAAAGTCCGTTGGACGAGGGAAGTCAGCAACAACTTTGACTTTATCAGGAAGAGTAAGAATGCCATTGGAAGTTAGGACGTGTCCAAGAAAACGAATTTCTTTCTTAAGAAAGGAGCATTTGCTTAATTTGAGTTTTAGATTGGCATCAGCAAGACGAGAAAAGACTTGTTGAAGGGTGTGAATGTGGTCTGGGATGGATTTAGAAGCAATTATGTCATCCAAATACATAAAGACATTATCACCAAGTAAGCCATCAAGAACAGTATGCATAAGTCTTGTAAAGACAGAAGGAGCAGAAGTGAGACCCATAGCCAAGCGTTTGAATTGAAAATGACCAGAAGGGGTAGAGAAGGCTGTGAGGGGTCGGCTTTCCGGAGCAAGAGAAATTTGGAAATAGCCAGTCATTAGGTCTAAAGTCGAAAAAATAGTGTTATTCTGACCAACAGGATGTAGGATTTCTTACAAAACAAGAATGAGAGTTCTTTCTGGAACAGCGATTTCGTTAAGCTCTCTAAAATCAACAACAGGGCGGAAGGTACCATCTGGTTTGGGGACGATAGATAGGGGAAAGATTCACTCGGAAACGGACGGTTCAACGATATCCTGGGCAAGCATGTCTGCAATGGGCTTGTCCACAATCTTACGTTTACTATGGGGTAGTCTATAAGCCGGAATGTAGCAACGTTTAGAGCCATCACGAAGGGGAATGTGGTGGTGAATAAGGTCAGTAGAACCTAGGGATTTACCTGGCACGGCAATGAAATGACGAAAGGCATTGCATAATGAAATTAAATCCTGTTGAGCATCGGGGAAGTCAAGGGGTTTGAGGTGAGATGCTTCAATAAGAACCTGTGCATGAGGCACATCGGAGTTAATGATGCAAACTGTCAAGGAAGAATTTTGGTCATCGATGACTTTTACTCTTGAAGGATACACTAGAAAATCACATAAGTTTATACCAAGGTTGAGGTGGAGGGGAGCATTAGTGTCATTGGCAACTAGACAAGAAATATGACCTTTCTTGGAGGTAATGCACAAGGCTGAAGTCAGTGATATGCCTTTGACACGTGTGGATTCTGGCATACAGAGAACATCGCATTCCGGAACTCGGAAAATGCGAAGCTGCACTTTGCAATACTCATGTGGTGGAAGAGTCACGGTTCTCGTTAACACTGCATGAGTAGTACGATACATTGTGGAAAGCACATCGGAAACAGGGGAGGAGGTAATTATCAATTCATCCAAGGAAGGAGAAATCTGGATTTCTGTTGGAGAGAATTCTGTAGATGGGGAAGGACATTTGGTATTCCTTTTCCTTGATTTAGGCGTGCGAGAAGAACGCAATCGCTTTGTACGGGTGGGAACTTTGAGCAAGGTAGGTTCATTAGAAGGAGAAAGTGAATTCTGAAGAGAAGGTTCAGACGATGGCTGTACAGTGTCCTGGGAAGTGGGAGCTAGAGGAGGCAGGGAGGAAGTACTCTCCGTTTGAGTTGCCTGAATCTGGGTAGAGGGGGCAGGAGGAGGAACAGCAATAGTGGGAACTGTAACAACTGGCATGCTGTGGGTGGGGGAATTCGCAGAAGTGGGAAGTGCAGAAGGTGGTTGAGAAGTAGTCGCCAAATGTAGAGCAGGAATGAAATGACGACCATAAGCAATGCCATGACAATGGGGGAAGACGCTAGTTTTATATTGCTGCATAGTGTCTAGACCCAAATGCACACCTGCAGGAAACTGCACTTCAGCCACATAAAGAGGGATTTTAATTACAGGACTTTGAGGATAGAGACTGATAGGAAGATGGATCTTACCTAAATCTGGGAATGGAGCACCATCTACGTTAGTAAGTTGGAGGTCGGGAGGTTCCAAGAAAGTAACGCGCTTATATGAAAGGCGGAGTTTGTTGAATGTGGAAGAAGATATAATATTTACAGGAGATCCAGTATCAATGAAGAGAGATATAGGAATGGTATGTACAGTAGCAGGAATGAAAATAGCATGGGACCATTTGTTAGAGTTAGAATGAGTACAAATGGGAAGGTACATGGGGGTGGGCGGTGGGGATGGGATATGCATGCTAGGAGGGGGTGTTGTGAGAGAAGCAGGAGGAGATAGTCATTGAGGAGAAGAAGAAGGGGAACTGACGGGAAAAGAAGGTCTTTTGAGAAGGGTTGGAGTTCAAAACACGACACTCTGCAGCTGTTTGGTAACAGGTGCCATGTACGGGGCAATCTTTATCGGGAGGGGTGGCTAGACGAATAGCACAACGGTTTGCATAGTGTCCTGGTTTCTTGTAATAGTAGCAAATGACCGTGTGACGGGAGAGGGATCTGTGTCTAGGACGGGAGATGGATCTGGTTGGAAAAGGTGATTTATGTCGAGAGGAAGATCTGGAAACATGTGCAACAGATAATGCAGGTTTGGGAATAGGGGCTGGCTGGGAAACAATGTCAGCTAGTGTCTTTGGTGACTCCTGAATCTGATGAGACAAAGTTGAGATGGTCATGGTTGGAGTGAATTGGACGGATTTAGTTTTGTTTAAGGTTTATGGATGGAGAAGAGAAAGAAATCGAAAGTATGCAAAGAGGGAGGCAACATCGTTAAGGGAGATTTTCCCCTCTGCATCAACCCAGTTGGAAGATTCGAGGGTTGATTTTAATCGGGCCTTTTGATCTCTTGCCAATCTTGCAGCTTTTTCTTTTCTGACATAAGGGGGGGAGTTGAGTTGTAAAGCAAAGTCATATAGGGGAGTGAGAACACCAAGGGTGGTGTGTTGGCCAAAGTGAGATTTGATTAAGTCTACATACGCGGAATGATTAGTACATTCTTGAAAAGCATCAGTCTGTAAAATGTCGCCAGCGGTTGACCCCAAATCAACAAAGCTGTGGAGAACAGCAAGTTTTTCGTCATCTGAAGAGCATATTCTCCGATTTATTGTTTTTTCCACATTAGTAAGGACACTCGCTGCTAGAGGGACAACGTAAGCAGACGTGTAGAGAGAGCTCTACCGATTTCGGAAAAATTCCAGAATCTACGCTGCAACCACCCACCAGCAGTCGCAGAGAACGATATAAAGGTACAGTGCATAACCAGACAAATTTGGGAATCCGTGGTGCTTGGACTTAGGCTGTAAAATTGGGAAAGGTTCAGTCCTACCAGGCCAAACAATCCCTGCCAGGGGTTGCCATTGTTGCGCATGCGCACTGGTGCTGGTGTGACGTAGATATGTCACATCAACCACCACAGTAATTTTACGTCACACCCTTGAGCCCAATCTGCCTACCTACCAAAGTAGGCAGCATGGAACCTTCTGGCCCAATCTCCCTCGAGGCCATTGAGGCCGACCTAGCATTGAGCGATGAGGATGAGATGAGTGAGGAAGACAGTCACTGGCCACGGCTACCTAGACACGAACTCCATGACCCACTAGCTTCAATGTCTGCGCTAGACACGTCACGCCCCTCAACTACTCCCAAACGTTCCATAACCCACACCTCGGACAGCAATAGTGCGCCTTCTTCCCCTGCTGCCAAATCCTTAAAACGATTTGAGACATCTACTGCCCAGAGCAGCATATCTACATCAGACCACAGCGATCCACGCCCTGTAGCACAGGAGGCACCCACAAAGGGGACCTCATCGCTGCATGACCCTCCATCCCGAGCATTTGCTCCCAGGGCTGACTATATAAAGTTTCGGTTCAAGACTAACCCCTCAGTGGACATGAAGCTTCGATGGCTGAATGAAATAAACAAAGCCTTCAAACTTCACCGTAAACTAGCTGAGGTGAAGATGGCAGCAATTACATCTCAGTTTGTTTACATCTCTCGTAACCACACAGATATTGTCAACAGTGTTACGAAAGGAGAGGTACGGTCCATCTATCTAGAGGCTCAAGACTCGCAGGAAAGGCCTCGCAAATATCCCACATACCTCTTAACACGTTACCCGGTCAATATTAAACCACCCTTGGCCAATGAGCTGCCGGGCGCCCACTCAGTCAGAAGATTCCACCATAATGGCACACCCATCAACCACCTGGTAGTGACTTGGAGCCTTATTGAGTTACCACCACCGAGTGTCTACTTCAGCTTCCTTCCATGCCTACCACCCTGTAAACTTCGTAGGGTGAAAGACGAGCAGCCATGGTGTTACCGATGCTGGGGCATCGGTCATATCTCACGGTATTGCGCCGCGACCGAACGGTGTACATGGTGCTCGGGCCCTCATGACTCCCGCACTTGTTCACACCGCGCCCCTCCACCAACTGCTGCTACCTCTGACTCGGCCTCATCACAATCCCAGCCTCCCCCATTAGACACCTCGTGCTGGAAAAGTCCACGATGTCATCAGACAGGGGTCAACGCCTGGCATGGTTGTGCAAAGCGTCAGCAAACCACCAATGCACCGATTGTTAAACACACGGGTCACACTGAGTCAACACCACCTCCTCCCTCCGTTGGTAACCTCCACTTTACCTCTACTGCCTCCTCGGACTCCAAGCAAGTAACTGCACTTCGCGATGCAGTGGCAGCCCTTAAGACTCGGGTCGCGACAATGACCGCACGTTTCGATGCAATCGAAACGTGCCTGGATAGTTTGGTTAAAAAACAGGCCACATGTGAGGTGACACTGAACTCGTTGGTTGAATCGCAACAGGTAATTATTAACATCATTAGCACCATCACGGAGAAGATGGATTTTATTGCTGCTAGATTCGGCAATCTAATTGCAACCCCACACAGGGAGTCTCCCCTACGTGATACAACACTCAGTGACCCCCCACCACCACCACCACTACTACCCCCCACACCACCACTGCCGGCCGAACCACCACCGTTGCTCATACCTCCACAGCCGCCCGAACCACCACTTCTTCATTACTTGGTCGCCGATACCATAGAACTAAAAATCAATAATCAAATGAAGCTACACGTCATCTCATGTAACGCATGCGGTATCACAAACTGGGCCAAACGTACAGCACTTAAAGGGTACGTGCACTGTCACCACCCAGACATTATATTCATACAGGAAGCATTTATAGGCCTCGCTCCACCAAACAGGGATGCACCTTTCCTCAACCAATACGTATCGTATGTACATCAGATCCGAAACGGATTAATTACGTATGTCCACACCACCATCCAGCATCGCTTTCTTCAAAATTCTGTGGACAATAACACGACTTATCAGCTTCTACAGGTAACAGTTGGCTCCGGTACCATAAGGTTATACAATGTGTACGCTGCACCGAACGGCCTGAATCCAGCTATACTTCCACCCCCCACCACCCACGGTATGAATTATCTAAGAGATTTTGATAGTGGACACCCTGCTCTAGGAGATCTCCCAGGCATTATAAATCGCAACGGGACTCGACTTCTGGAATGCATTCAACGCAACAGGCTAACTCGCTGGGACACGGCTGGCGCCACGCATGCTCTAGGTGGTACCTTGGATCACGTCCTTACGTTTGGATTGGTGGCCTACCAAGTCTGGTGTTCAACGATTCCGACACTATTCTCCGACCACGTAGCACTCAGCGTCCAATACACCCTTCCTAACACGCCATCCCCAGTGCATACCCGTACACGCATCGTACTCCCTCCCAAGTACTGTCTCACATATATTTCATACATGACAAATCTCCTTCCCACAATTAACCACCACTGTCCTGAACAGTTATATTCCTCCCTCGTTAACGCCACACATACTTTGTACACCCAATACGTCAAAAAGCCACACATCACACGTCATCCGAATACACACACTTGGACACTAGACAACCACATCGTTCAGGCGGAGAGAAAAGTGATGGAGGATGGCCTTGCCTTTCAGAGAAGACCAAGTCCAGAAACTCTACTCTAGTATCAACTATCAAGAGATGACTTAGTTGCTCTACAGCGTTGTGTTTAAATGGATTCCTGGAAAAAAAAACTAACGGACAGCATTAACCATCAAACGAGCGTTGACACTATGTGGCACCTCATCAACAAGGTGGTGAAGAAAAAACATCACAGTGCACTCCATCATAGTCCTACACAGTTTGCACAAGACCTTGTTGATACCTGGTCAGCACAGACACGAACCACCAACCTCCCACCATACATACACGACGCTCTCTCCACCCAGAAAAACTATCGAGCACTCCGACTAGCCTCTGCCTTGCTGAAGACTGATGAAGAAGATGAGGGGATAACCGAACAAGAGCTGCGAAGAGCCCTCGCCAAGGGTAAGGCGACAGCTCCTGACGATGATGGCATCACCTACGCCGTCCTCCGAATACTCCTGGACGTACCTGGTAACCCCCTCCTCCAGATGTATAATCTCCGCTACAACCTGGGATATGTACCACGGGACTGGACTTACTGCACGATAATACAGATTCTTAAACCTGGCACTGACAAATTCCGACCTGTATCTCTCACCTCTTGTTTTTTTTTTTTTTTTTTTTTTAAGTATTGGGACATATTCTTCCATCACGTCTAATGTTCCGGATACAAGATAAGCTCTCGCCCCGACTGTACGGCTTCCTGTCCCAACGAGGAACACACCACTACCTCATGGACCTCTACACACGCCTCTGTCCCACCAGTGTAGTGGCTTTCATTGATTAGAAAAGCGCATTCGACATCACCAACAGGGGCATTATCCTCGACCAACTTGTTAACTTTGGCATCAAAGGAAATTTACTGAGGTGGATAAGAGGATACCTGCGGAACAGGAACTCACGTGTATCGTTTAAGGGAGCGTACAGCAATACCAGAGAGTTTGAACTCGGTACTCCACAAGGAGGAGTACTCAGTCCATCTTTATTTAATATCCTTATGCATCGCTTTCTCTCTCTGCTTCCTGACATCGACGGTACAACAGTCACTTGCTATGCAAACGACTTATGCATTCATTCAAGATCACCACAAGACATGCAACGTTTCCTTCAATTATTTCATTTGTCATCCTCCTCATGCGGGCTTGTCATCTCACCAGAAAAGAGCAGAATTTTATCTTTTCGCCCAGCAAGAACTTTGCCAGAATTCACTATAGGCAACACCATCGTGCCATTGTGCATACAGTACCTTCACCTGGGGGCACCAGTTCGTATCACACCTTCCATCCCAGCAAGACAACGCGTACATCCAATTGTCCAAGACCTGCTAACCCGGCTACAAAGACGACTGACTCCTCTTAGATGGCTAACCAACAATATTGCTGGAGTGTCCATCCCTGTCGCTAGAACTATATACATCACATTCATTCGATCAGTGGTTGATTATCTCTCTCCCGCACTTTGTCAGCTTTCCAAAACTACTTTGCAATCACTTGAAAAATTCCAAAACCAGGCAATGAGGCTCATCTTGGGCTGTCCTACCTCAACCAGGATCGTTAATATGCAACAAGAACTTCGTCTACTACCACTTGTAGAGAGAATATACTCAAATGTTACCTACTTCACTATCAAATGCCTGCACTATCCTCACTTATTTCCCCACTTTTGTCACACAATCCAGACCTCGATTGATTTGGCGGAGCCTCGACCTCAGCTTCATCCCGGTGGCTGCTCACTGGTCTTTAACATCAGTTCAAACATTCGGAGGCTTAACATAAACATCTTAACGGAGAACGAGAACCCTGGCCTCCCACCTTGGCAGACATCCATGCCAACAGTCACCTACACTCCAACTACCAAGTCCGACCTACCACAGCTCCAGAAACAACTAGCCTTAGAAACTATCGCCGGTCTGTCATCTTCTCTAAATGCGGCCCATCATCTCTTCACTGACGGTATTTTGCAGGAGGACGGTAGTGCTGGATGTGCTGTGTATTCCCCCAGCATGGATCCACCGCTAGGGGGCTGGGCAGGCCGCCGACTCCCTAATTCGTCAAGCTCCACATATTGCGAGTTGCATGGGCTCCTGGACGCTGTTTCTCTGTTGACACGGACTGGAGAAAACGGCTTGATCATCTACGACTCTCAATCAGCCTTCCGCGCTCTCTCATCTACCAAGCCTGAACACCAACAAATGGTAACACAAATAATGCGACAACTGGCCACAACTCACGAAAACTCACAGATGGTACACTTACTGTGGATTCCATCCCATATTGAACTACTTGGCTATGACACCGCTGATCGGCTAGCAAGGACAGCCTGTAGTATGGATTCACCAGCTGCCACTACTACTACTACTGTCTTCCTACCCTCTTACAAGCGAATGGTAAGACAAGCTGTCTGCTCCCCTACTCGCCACCGTAGTAATGCTGAGAGGGCTACAAGTGTATCCATCCAACACTACGAGAATTTTCTTCCTCTTCCACACAAGTATAGACGCAGTGGACTTATTGTGAGAAGACACAATGTTGTGAGTGCCCGACTCAGGCTCGGCTATAGACCAGTGTGGCAAGTGGGTGAAACCGAAGGTGTACCGAGGTACTCATCGTGCAGTCTGTGCGACACCCCTCATGCCAACAGTTTAGCGCACTACTGCATTGATTGCCCCACGGTAGCTCCTTTAATACCTCATCGACAATCCGTTCTTGATGTCTGTAAATATTTGCTTGAAGGTGATAAATTAGAATTAATCTTAATGCAACACCCGCACTTTGGTGGATGTTAAATTGTACATAATTAAATCGGTTATGATTCGGAAATGTCTTAAGTGTCACTAATAATCCGTAAATAGTTATCTTTTGTACTAGGTTTGTTGTTCCCTGAACATGATAATAAGGAATGTTTGTAGTATGGATCTACCAGCTGCTACTACTATTGCCCTATTACAAATGGATGGTACGGCAAGCCGCCTGCTTCCCTACACGTTACCGTGGTAATGCTGAGAGGTCTTCAAGTGTAACCATCCAACACCACGAGAACGTCCTTACACTTCCACATGCATACAGACGCAGCGAACTTCTGGTGAGACGACACAATGTTGTGAGTACCCGACGCAAACCCGGCTACCACACGATGTAGACGGGTGAGACCAGAGAGGTGCCGAGGTACACATCGTGCAGGCTGCGCTACACCCCATATTCCAACAACTTTGATACCTCATCGACAATCTTTTATCAATATATGTAAATATTTGCCAGAATGTGATCACTGGATATATTTTTTGTATCACCGCACTTTCGTGGGTGACAAACTGTAAATAATTTCGTCAATTATGATTCGAAAGTGTCCTGTGTGTCACTAGTACTCTGTACATAGCTACACTTTTGTACTAGGTTTGACGCTCCATGAGCGTAATAAATTGATTAAAACAACATTAGTAAGGAGTTGTGGGACGGGGTTTTGTTGGATGGAGGAAGAATCCATGTTGGTAGGGCTCAAAAGCGGACAGGGACGGAGAAAAAGAAGGTAAAGGTAGGATGAGTGGAGATAATAAGTCTGGGGAGGGAGGAGGTGAAGATGTTGATTTAGTGGATGAAAATAGAGGATTGAGGGAGGGGCTACGAAAAAAAATTGTAAGGAAAGTCTGTCATACGGAAAATTTATACACTGCCAAAAAGTTTTCCACTTACCTTAGAAATAGTAGAAGACGTCTTGAAATGGAGAGAGAACACTGGTGGAATGGAAACACACAGATGTATGTAAGGGAAGTGGCTTGGCTGTAAACAGTGAAATATATTAGTAAAGGTACACAGAGAAGGTATAAAATAAAATGGAATATTGGCAATTTAATTTGAATGTAGCTATAATACACAAATGCAATGAAATAATTGTAATGAAATAAATATCACTTGTAAAGAAGTTAATGTTCTGAATATACCACACTAACACTGTTTATCTTAATGAAAAAAAACTATTACTTGAAAACTCACGAGTATGAATTAAGAGTTCAGATAAGTTCACTGAGGAAGGAGGGGCTCGCTGAACCGACTGGATTGGTTGTGTAGTGTAGACAACGTCGTGAGTGTGCCGGTGAGTGGAAGAGTCCGGCGAGTGGAGTGGGAGGTGTGGAGGTGGGTGCTGATGAGCGGAAGGGTAAGAGAATCTGTGATTCCGTGGAAGGATTCCATTAGCTGGACGGGTGTGGCCGAAGGAAGTGGAGTCCTCTGCGTAGACGCGGTGATGTAGGACGGTGGTAGGTAGCTGTTGGGTCCCGCGGTGGGGGAGGTGGAGGTGGAGGAGGTCACGCTCAGCAACTACGGCGGAGGTGGTTGGAAGTGGGAGGAGGAGGTGACCTCGTTTGACGTGAGAACGCCAGAGCGGCAGTGTTGCCGTTCTGCGGAAACTCATCAAAACGGATAGATACGTCATGCTGCGGACATGACGTTATCAGCGGAATTATGTCCGTAATGTCCCTTTTCTTCTTAAATTCAGAAGTATATGGTAGAAAAAGATAAAATTACAATTCGGTATGTCTTGTTATTGTATTCCCTAAATTAAAATAAGTTTAATCACGTACGAATATTACTATGAATGGTGGTACGAGGTGACTATCTGCACTGGACTACGGAAATGTACAGCTCAGTATTTATTACTAGACTTCCTCGTTGCATTTATCTCTGTGACATATCACAAAACTACCATCCTCCCTCACCTACACTTATCCAGAGTGCAATGTAACCTAGGTTGGCCAGATACAAGTCCATATGTCACATCATTACATTACAGTCATATCACTGGGCAAATCGACAGCTTTCTCAGATACAGCAGTAGCCCCTGTAATTAGACTCTAGTACGTTTTCTTTCACTAAATGATGAGAAAACGACGGGAATTGGAGCTACGGACAAACGGCAACACTGCAGAGCGGAGAAGAGGCCGGATGCTTGCCTCGAAGTATTCTGTGGTTGACAGGACTTCTTGTTTGTGAGCTCAACTGTAGAGTGATTGACAGTTGGCTTTCGGGGAGCGAGGGGGCGAGCTTGGAGGGTGAGGGGTGAGAGTAGTGAGACAAGAAGTGCGAGGATGCGTTGGTCCCGCAGGGTCCCGACGAACGTGGTAGTGGTGCGGTGGTGACCTTAGACAATTGTGGATTCTCGAATGCTATCTGCAGGGCAGAGAATTGGAATTGTAGGAATTTGTGGTCACAGAGGTCTGCACAATGTTACAAGACACAGCAGGGACGTCGGCAGAAGCTTGGAATTGCAAGTAGAATCGGCAGAAGCTTGGAATTGCACGTAGAATCTTCCGTGGGTAGGGTGCGTGGGAAAATTTTCACTTTTCCCCTCGCAACTGTTCGTATTTCGTATCCCACGGTGGCCACCATTTATTTGTTGTCCAATAAGGTGGAAAGGAAAATGCTGAAGGTAATTTCGCAGGGAATTTACAATATAAGTTCTCACTGGCTCACTCTCTCACACGTGATCTGAATTCAATACCCGCTCGCTCGTGACTGCCGCCACGCTTACTCACGCTCGTTAGCGTCTCAAAATAGTTGCCAATTGAATTAAATTGTCTACATTCATTCCTTACACACAGAAATCAGCATATACTAAAAATATAATATAATGATTCAAATTTTAATAACATACTAATCTACCATTCAATCAACTTTTGCATACAAGAATAAAATAATTAATGTAAACAGAAATGGCAAATTGATTGTTCTAGAAGATTCACGCCCGCTAACGTATGTATTACATACATACAGACAATGACGCATCAGTTTTTGTTGTATAGTACATCTATGCATAATGCTAACAGAATTATGCAAGAACCGCACTATATAGTAGATTGAAGGTATACACAGAGAGTGTAATAGGAGATTTTCAGTGTGGATCTATGAGTGGAAAGTCAAGGATTGACCATATTTTCACAATAAAACAAGTAATGGAGAAATCATGGGAGTATAATAAGATACAATACCATTTGTTTATTGATTTCAAGGAGGCGTACGACAGTATATACAGACAAAGTATATGGAGCATACTACAAGAATTTGGAATACCGGACAAGAGAATACGTTTAATAAAAGTCTGTCTTGCAAACACAAAATCAGTAGTAAGGGTTGATGGAAGATATTCGGAATGTTTCGAAATCGAGAATGGCTTGAGGTAAGGATGTGTATTATCGTGTATGCTGTTTAACTCGGTGATGGAGAAAATAACTAGGGCAATGATAGATAGAGGGGGAGGATGTGAACTGGACAACATTAAGGTCAATAACACAATGTAACACATGTTTTGTTTATTTGTATTTTTTTCATATTTATATATGTATTTCGTGTCACTGAATCCAAATATCACATTAGTTTTGACGTAACATCGATATTTCTTTATTTATTCTTGATTTTATATTTTATTGTTATATACGCAACCTTTCTCTACAGTAGTTAATTGATTCAATCTACATTAGCATTCTAAAGATAATTATACAACATCTAGTATTTTTTTTCATAATATGAAGTGTATTTAAGAGCTACAATATTAGTAAGAACAAAATAAATAACACAACTTTGCACTGCAAGTGTTTTGATGACTCTTCTCATGATTAGAAGTGCTTTGACGATCGAGATTTTCTAGAATGTATGCTTTCGTCTTTTCTGACTAGTGACCATATGTAATCTCCCATCATAGCAGTATTCCATCGTCCTTGATATCTTCTTTCCATAGTTGCGATAGCCTGATGAAATCTCTCGCCATGCTCCTCACTGACAGCCCCCAAGTTTTCGGGGAAGAAATCTAGGTGAGAATGCAAGAAATGTATCTTCAAGGACATACGACAACCAAGTTTCCTGAAGTTCTCAATAAGCTTTGCCACTACTTGTTAATAATTAGGGTCCTTGTGATTTTCTAGGAATCCACGAACTACATCACAAAATGAACACCAAGCTTCTCTTTCAACTTTCGTCATCGCTCTTTCCAGTTTCTCCGACTTCAACATTTTGTTTACCTGGGGTCCAACAAATATACCACCCTTGAGCTTAGCCTCAGATAGCTTGGGAAACATGAGACAAATTTCTTGGAAAGTTTCGCCTCCAAAATCCAAAGCCTTCACAAACTGTTTAATTAACCCTAGCTTGATATGAAGTGGGGGTAATAAAACTTTTTTCGAATCTACTAGAGGCTGTCTGAGAACATTTAACATTCCTGGCTGCAGTTCAACTCTTGGGGGCCAATGAACTTTATTATAATGATCATCATCAGCCCTGCTGTCCCATAAACAAAGAAAACAGGAATACTTTGTGTATCCCCCTTGTAAGCCAAGCAAAAAGGCTAGCATCTTGAAATCACCACAAACATCCCATTTGAATTCAGCATAATTGATTTTTTCAAGAAGCTGTTTGACATTATGATAGTTTTCTTTCTTCTGTACTGAGTGTGCAAGAGGCAAAGATGGGTTTTTATTTCCATTGTGGAGCAATACTGCTTTAAGACTTCGTGTTGAGCTATCTATGAACAGTCGCCATTCTGCAGGATCATGTTCGAGTCCAAGGGCTGTAAACAAACCAGTAACATCCTTACAATAACGCATATCATCACTAAAGTCATAGTAAATTTTAAATTCTTAATGTCGTTTCCGGTACACAGATGTCCTGCAGTCTTCTCCTAGTAAATTCCATTCTTTCATCCTTGATGTAAGAAGCTCAGCTCCTGACTTAGTAAGACCTAAGTCTCTGATTAAGTCATCTAGCTCACTCTGACTTGGAAACTGAGGGTCCGAAGTCGTTCTTGGTGCGAAATCTTCGTCTCCCATTTCATGGCTGCTGCTACCTGCTGACCCTGCAGATGAAATTTCCATTGCATCTTCCATCTGGAAAGAAAGAAATAACTAAATATAGCAACTTCAACAAAGACGAATAGCATTAGTATTCCATATATCTTTAGGAAAGTGAATGTATATCAAGTACTTAATATTGAAGTTAATTAAAAGTAAAGAGAGTATGATAAAAATAAACTTGCATTTTCTGGTGGTTGTGTTACTGGTAAGCTATCATCATGTGGGACAGGTGCTCTAGATGATGGTATGTCTGGATACTGCAGAGCTTGTCTTCCTTTCATTTTCCTGTACTTCGTCACATCAATCATACAAAGTAGCAGTCGTCGTGATGGTTCTTCGGCTCTCTCCATATTCTAGGAATGGCAAAAGGCATTGCCCTTCCTGTACCTCTCAGCCATCCTTTTAGAGCAGATCGGCAGCTTCCACATATCACATGAGGTACCCATGGCTTGTCCTGGTCACCCATGGGCATTCCGAAATAGAGTCTGTACGCTATCCATACTTTAGCACCTCTCACGACCTTATGTAGTACTTGTTTTTTCCCAATATAATAACCACACACATAGCAAAATGTATCAGGAGAATTTTCACATCCTCTAGTAGCCATCTTAACAGGTAAATAGCTCAGTCATAAATCTGAAAGAGAAAATTAGATAAACATTTAGTAGCAGACCACATAACAATTCCAAAATATACATAGTAACATTGAAATTATATGTATTTCTATAACGGTCGATGATACAGAAAAAATAATTGCATATTTGAAATGAACAGGAAAAATGGATTAATAAACTCTAAAAAAAAATACAATAAACAAAACTTTTGAAAAAAGAAATGTTACGTTGTGTAATCTAACATACGCTGATGATGTGGACCTAATTGCCGAGAGTAAAGATGATTTTAAAGGTCTAATCACCCCACTAAGAGAGACAGAAGAGAGAGTTGGGCTGCAAATAAATTTCGATAAAACCGAACTAATGTGTATGAGCAGAGAGGAGAGGAACCTAGAGGATGTGTTTTTCGAAGACAAGAGAATAGAAGAGGTAGAGAGTTTCAGATATCTAGGTGCAACAGTAACAAATACAAACTAGATGAAGACAGAAATAAATATAAGAATCGCTTCAGCAAACAGATGTTATTTTAGCCTTATACCAATATCAAAGAAGAGAAGCATATAAAGAAATATAGAATTAAGAATCTACAATACAATTCTACGATCTATAGTTTTATATGCCCGTGAGACATGGAGCTTAACAAAATAAATGGAACAAAGACTACTGGTGTTTGAGAATATAATATTGAGACGAATTACTGGACAAGTTTTTCATGAAAATGAGAATAGGTGGAGAGGATGACACAATAATGAGCTGAGAGAAATAACTAAAGAAGAGAAAATAACAGATGTTATAAATAGAGCAAAATTGAAATGGGCTGGGCATATCGTATGGAGAACCATAAAATTCTAAAACGAGTTATGATGGGTAGAATGCCTGGAAGAAGACCCAGAGGGACACCTCGAATGAGATGGATGGACGGTGTGGATGCGGAGATGGACAGCAGAGGAATAAATAAAGCAACCTGGATGGAAGCAGCACAGGACCGGAGAGCATGGAGAGGATTCCTGTTGGCAAACAAGAATCTACCTGAGGTTCAAGATCCAGTGGAGTGAGTGAGTGAGTCAAGGGGAGGTGGTGGGTAGAGCATGTGTGAGGGTGAGTGAATTACCATTTTTATTAATTTTATTTGGAATATTGTTATTATAATTGTTATTATTATTATTATTATTATTACTATTATTATTATTATTATTATTATTATTATTATTATTATTATCATTATTATTATTATTATTATTATTATTATTATTATTATTATTATTATTATTATTATTATTATTATTATTATTGTTATCATTGTTATCATTATTATTATTATTATCATTATTATCATTATTATTATTATTATTATTATTATTATTATTATTATTATTATTATTATTATTATTATTATTATTATTATTATTATTATTATTATTATTATTATTATTATCATTATCATTATTATTATTATTATTATCATTATTATTATTATTATTATTATTATTATTATTATTATTATTATTATTATTATTATTATTATTATTATTATTATTATTATTATTATTATTATTATTATTATTATTATCATTATTATTATTATTATTATTATTATTATTATCATTATTATTGTTATCATTATTATTATAATTTTTATTATTATTATTATCATTATTATTATAACTTTATTATTATTATTATTATCATTATTATTGTTAGTAGTAGTAGTAGTAGTAGTAGTGTTATCATTATTATCATTATCATTATCATTATTATTATCATTATCATTATTACTGTTATCGTTATTTCATTTTTATCATCATTATCATTATTATCATTATTCCTTTAAATCAACGACAAAGTTTCATGGTTTACATGCCAATGAGTTCACCTAGTGGTGAGTTGTCCTAGCGTTGAGTTGGCCATTGATAAGTTAGTGGTGATGAGTCGAAGGTGATAGGTTGTCCTGCATTCAATTTATTCACATTGTAACAACTATCAGTGCTTACCTTATCATTACTGAATAACACCAAAGCAGGAATATGATTAACTTGCATCCTTTTCGTTGGAGTAATGTTGTCAAGATAAATGGGCCATAACCATAAGCTCGCCAATTATTCATTATTGAGAAAAAGAAAAGAAAATGTGTCCTTTATATCCACTATCATATTACCTATTGTACCCATGGACGATGCACTTATGCGGTATGCTATATCATTGACCAATAAGAATAAAAGAACATAAGAATGAAGGAGACTATAAGAGACCATAATGCTTACACTAGGTAGCTCTATGTCCATTACCACCTATCATCCCCATTCTTAAAGCTATCTATCCTTCTCTTAAAACAACCTATTTTTTTCGGCGCTCACTACACGGTTACTAAGCCTATTCCATTCGTTAACCACTATTGATAACCCAGTTCTTGCCTATATCCTTCTGAAATCTAAATTTGTCCAATTTAAATCCATTACTGCGAGTCCTGCACTATTGTCTTCATATGATGACCTTGTCTACATTTCCCTTGAGTCTTTCATCTACTTGAATACCTCTACTAGATCACTTCGCACTCTACGTCTTTCCAGAAATGTAAGGTGCCTAAGCCTATTTTCGTATGGTCAATTTATGAGCCAAAATATCATTTAGGTCGTTCTCCTCTGTACCGATTCTAGTGAATTAATATCCATTTTATAGGACGGAGACCAAAACTGTATCGCATAGTCAAATACACATCTAACCTAACCTAACCGTCCTAGCAATAAATCCTGATGCTCAGTTATCTCTATATCTGGCATTAATGCAATGTTTCCTGGATTTAAGTTCACATTCTGTTTTCTATGACACTGTGTTATCTAAGTCACAGCTGTTTCCTGGATTGTGTAAACCTACGTTTAACATACTTCACTTTAAGATATTGAAGTTCATTTTGCCATTTCATCGGCCATATAAATGATTTGTTGAAATTGTCCTGCGGTATCCCGGCGTCTTCCCCTGACTTAATATGGCGTCTTATTTTAGTGTCGTCCAAAAAATTTGCTAACGTCGCTCTTAATCTCATTATCCACGTCGTATGTAGAACTAATGATAAATAAGGGACCCAGAACTGACCCTGGGAACTCCACTAGTAACGATTCCCTATTCAGATTTTACACCGTTAATGGTGACCTGCTCTTTTGCCACTAATCCATGCTCCAATCCATTCACACAAATTTCCTCCAATCCCATGGCCTTTGACTTTATTTAGTAGTCTCTGTTAGGGAACCTCTCGAACGATTTACCAAAGTCAAGGTAAATAAAATTGTAACTATCCTTTTTATGTGCCGCCTTGTAGACATTAGTCCAAAAGGTAAAATTGATTGTTAATATAATCACAGTTAACAGAGAACTCTACAGTTAGCCTTTTCTTTTTTTCTTGTTTAACTATGGGCCAGTGAGATGAAGATTTAATACCTTATGAGACGAGAGGGAGAATAATGTGTGAATTACTTGCCTCGTCACTCTATCTTGGTGACTTTTAAGTTAGCTCCTTTGGAATGCTGACTGGACCTGTAGACCAAAACTAAAGCGAAAACAGTAATGATAGAGTATTTATTGGCACCCTACCATCTCCGCTTCATATCATATAACTGTGACATTTGGAAACCCATACTCTCTCGGTAGCAGATGGTTTACATCGCAGGGCCCATGGGTGTGTGTGTGTGGGGGGGGGTGCGTGTGGGGGAGGGGAGGTGTTGCAGTGGACCTCTTCCGTACTGGGTGGGACTTTTTCCATCTTCCCGGCTGCAGTCGCTCTATATCATATATGCCTTGATGCCACGCGGCCCCCGGTAGTGAATTAGTTGGAGTTTATAGTAACATCCATTCAGGAGCTCCAAAAGAATAACCAAAATACAAAACATTTTCTTAATGAATGAAAGCTTAAAAATGATATGACAATGTTGAGGAAACCTGGTTGGATATGTTTAATTTTGTTCTATTTTACCTTATTCTATTCCATTTTATTCTATTCTATTTTTCACCTTATTTTACTTTTTTTTCTTATTCTATTTCTTTTTTAATTTGTTTTGTTTGTTTTCCTTTTTTTTGTCGGAATATTTCATTAGTACAACATTAGCCAAATATCATCATTAACAAAATATTATCTATTAAAAAAACTGGAAATTAGTTATCATCAATAACTAAAAAAGTCCTATTGGGATTATGTTTTCTTTCATAAAATTTAGCCATTCTTACAACTCACGAGTGCTTTAGGTTATCCTCAGGGATCGAGTCTTGAACATCGTCAAGATTAAGAAAACTATCGTTTGTTAGTCACCCTCTCAAGCGAAATTCATAGCCTTTCCTTCGTTTGTGCTTTCCCCCATTGGTGTTCTCTTTATTTGAATGCCACGGTTAACATTAGGAATTATAATGATGTCGTCAAGAATGGGAAGTCTGTCGTTTATCAGGTATCCCCTCAAGTGTTTCGCCGGACCAATGTGCCTAAAGTGGTCAAAATCACTCAAACCTTAGTGGAGGTGCTGGTTCTGTTTTTCCAGTTTATCAAGGCTAAGAAGTACTTGGTCAAAACTTGGTTTATATTATGGTATTTGTTATGCTCATTGTTATGCTGTTTATTCCTCCACTCACTTCACTCGACTGTCTGCTTGCCCATTTATCCGAATATCCATTCATCCATTAATCCATGTATTCGCTCATTAATTTGTTTGTGTATTTCTCTTCTCGTTTATTTGTTTGTTTTGCTCTCACCAGACATATTTCCCTCAGCTCTAGGGTCACAGTGGGTAGAGCGTGTATGAGGGCGAAAGGTCGGCCTCTTTCCTTGCCAGATTTTTTTTTTATTCTGTCTAACACCAAACGATTGTATTTAGCTGCGTGGTCCCCTCCCTCTAGAGCAGCGAAGGAGTTTAAGTTAACCCATCTGGATAAACCCCTTCCGTAACTCAGAGTTCTGACTGACCAACGCCGGGCGATTTTATTTGACTACGTAATGATGTGGGCGGGGTTGGGATGTGAGTCATAGTTAATGTGATCAATACCGCTCAAGCAATTTCTTTCGATTGTATATCTAATTATTTTTATTTCTTTTTTATATTCTGGAGCACCTGTAGCAATTTCTTTCGATTGTATATCTAATTATTTTCATTTCTTTTTTATATTCTGGAGCACCTGTGTCGGTCTATAAATTGGCAAGTATGTTTGGATAGAGCCACAACCATCCGTGACTTCGGATCGACTCCGCACAGGTAAATCAACGCGTGGCGTCGTCGATATGATAGGAATAACTAAGACATGGTTAAATGGTACAGAGTTCGAAGCTGAATTTAATATTGCGGGATTTAAACACTTTCATCAGGATAGAAACCACAAGAAAGGTGGGGGTGTTCTACTGTACGTTAAAAACAATGTTCATGCTTGTGTTTTAGAGAAAGTGAAACAGGATGCATATGACAGTTTGTGGGTAGAGTTAACCCAAACAAATGGACAAAAAATGAATATAGGTGTAATATATAGGCCAAAGACATTATCATTAGCAGACGAAAAACTGTTATTTCAAGAACTGTCTAGTTTCTGCAACCGGGATTTATTGATAATGGGTGATTTCAATTTTACTGACATTGATTGGATGACCCTTGAACATGGCCATATAGGTAGTCGCTTGATTGATTTTCTTGGTGACAATTACTTAATTCAGCATGTAAAAGAGCCCACAAGATATGGAAACTTACTCGACCTATTGATCACTAGCCGCGAAAGCATGGTAACTGATGTAGAAGTCGGTGAATCTGTTGCAAATAGCGATCACAACTTAGTCAGATTCAAACTCCTAAACAATTTTAGAATAGATACTTGTGCTTCTAAAATACCCGATTTCAGTAAAGCTCAGTTCATAGAACTACGTCAGGAGCTTCAGCTTACAGATTGGGAGGCAAAATTAAACGAAAGGCCTGTAGATCAGATGTGGGAAATATTTCAAAATACGCTCACTAAGATGATTCAAACTTACATTCCTTTTAAGGACAGACGTCCACCAAATCAGGCTCACCCAAAGTGGCTCGACAAAGAAACTGAAAAAGTATTGCTAAAAAGAGACAGGCTTATAAGAAATATAAGTGCTCGGGTGCATCTAATGACTATGAAAGTTATGTATCAATACAGAGAGATTTAAAAAAGACAATAAGAGAAAGAAAACGACAATACGAAATGAACATCGCTGATAAATCCAAAGAGAATCCCAAAGAATTCTATAGTTACATTAGAGATAAAAAGGTAGTTAGGAATCACATTGGTCCACTATTATCTGCTGACGGTCAACTTGAATATTCAAATGAAGGAATGTGTAATATCTTAAACAATTATTTTAGCTCGGTATTCGTAAACGAAACACCTCAAAGTGAATTCCAAACTGAAACCTGTGAAAAGTCTGGGGTAAACTTACTACGGTAAATATAACAAAAGAAAAAATTAAAAGGTGTATAGACAAACTCAAAGTTAATAAAACACCAGGGCCTGACGGTTGGCATCCAAGAATCTTAAAGGAAATGAAAAATGAGATTGTTGCTCCATTAGAAATTATTTTCAAGAAATCCATCATATCCGGAGATGTCCCAAGAGAATGGAAGCTAGCTAACGTTACTCCCATATTCAAAAAAGGTGACAAAAAGAAACCAAATAACTATAGGCCTATAAGTTTGACTTCGATCGTAGGAAGAATAATGGAAACTATCATCAGAGATGCTATCGAATATCATTTAGATAACCGTTCGATAAATGATAGCCAGCATGGTTTCAGACGGAAACGTTCTTGCGTGACTAACTTACTCGAATTGTACAACACAGTTATCTCAAATTATGACAAAAGAAACAATATAGATTTAATATATCTAGACTTTGCAAAAGCTTTTGATACCGTCCCACACGAAAGACTACTTACTAAATTAGCTTTGCATGGAATAAGTGGTAGCCTATTAGGTTGGACTAGTAATTGGTTGAAAGGTCGAAAACAGAGAGTTGTTTTAAATGGAAAAACTTCTGTATGGAAAAGTGTTGCAAGTGGAGTTCCTCAGGGTTCCGTTCTTGGGCCACTTCTATTCATAGTATATATAAATGATATAGACCATGGACTAAAATCTACTGTTTCCAAATTTGCTGATGATACAAAACTGTGCGGAGTGGCAAATGATCACTCAAACCAATTAGATATTCAAGAAGATTTAGATCAATTACAGCAATGGTCTGAAAAGTGTCTAATGAAATTTAACACAAGTAAATGCAAGGTAATGCACATAGGTAAAAATAACAGTAAGTACGATTACAAGTTATTTGGAAATTCCTTGACAAAAAATGGACAGTGAAAAGGATCTCGGCGTAATTATCAGTAACGATCTCATATCATCCAAGCAGTGTATTTCAGCCTCTGAGAAAGCAAATAAGATTTTAGGACTGATTGCGCGATCTTTTGATTTCAAAAGTCCATCACTCATTAACAAGCTATATAAATCGTTTTGTTCGTCCACATTTGGAATATGCTGTTTCCGTATGGTCACCGAATCTCATTAAAGACATTGACAGACTGGAAAAAGTACAACGGCGAGCCACAAAACTGATTCCAAATATCAAAAATAAATCATACGAAAATCGACTTAAGCACATGAATCTGTTTTCCCTAAAAAAGCGTAGACTCAGAGGTGACTTGATACAGGTCTTTAAGATTTTAAAGGGAATTGACAACATCAAAAGTGACCAAATTTTCACATTGAATAAGAATCAGACAAGAAACAATGGTCTCAAACTGTCCGGAAATAGATTCAATTTGGAAGTAGGTAGAAACAACTTTGCCAACCGTGTAGTTAATGAATGGAATAAACTTCCTGCACAGGTAGTGCAATGTAGTTCAGTTCAAAGCTTTAAGAATCATTTAGATAAATACCTAAGTAAGATGCTGTAATGACTATCATTTATCTTATATTATTTGTTTAGTTGTTTTGTTATCATTTGTCTATCTGAATTTCATTTATTATAAGTTATATGTCAATTTATAATCATTTACTATTTACCTGTTTGTGTGTTATTCAACTATACCTATGCATTTATTTATGTATTTTATTTGTTATATTTACATTATTATAGTTTTAATTTATTATTAATATGATATATATATATATATATATATATGATTTCAAGAAATCTACAGCGACAATGGCGTTGTTGAGTTTATATTGGAGTTTTAATTTCTCTCGTGCAACAAGTTTCTGTGGTGACTCCAAATAGCTGAGAAGGTGTCCAAAAGACATTGGGTGTGGTTTACTCTTTTATATTTTATTTCTCCTATAAGTATTTCGAACTTACACGGTCATCCTCAGGAAGGGAGTAACAATAGTTGGTGATTACAGGGTTTAAATACATGCCGTACATTTGCCGAACAATGGGAGATGTCATTTCATGTAGCCGTGATCCGTATCGCTGCGTACGTGGAAGTAGCACATTCCTTGTGGATTGTGGAAAGGGGTGTTATTGTTTGTGTTACACCCCTTTCCACAATCCACAAGGAAGTTGCTACTTCCACGTACGCAGCGCTACGGATCACGGCTACATGAAATGACCTCTCCCAGTGTTCGGCCAATGTACGGCCTGTATTTAAACCCTGTAATCACCAACTATTGTTACTCCCTCCCTGAGGATGACCGAGTAAGGTCGAAATACGTATAGGAGAATTAAAAAAAAGAGAAAACCACACCCAATGTCTTTTGGACACCTTCTCAGCTATTTGGAGTCACCACAGAAACTTGTTGCACGAGAGAAATTAAAGCTCCAATATAAACTCAACAACGCCATTGTCGCTGTAGATTTCTTGAAATCATGTATACAACATGGCCTCCTACCAAAATATATATATATATATATATATATATATATATATATATATATATATATACAGATATATTTTTTTTTTTTTTTTTTTTTTTTTTTTTTTCTTTTTCTTTTTTTTGCATCCGACCTAGTTATGGATCAAAAGGTCTCCTGTCAGCATGCTCCGCCTTTGTAATCCTTTGTTACGGGGCACTGCTCTCGCTCGACCCTGCCAACCCCTGAACAGCTTGGTGTCGTCTCACCCTGCCCAAACCCCGAAATAGTCAAGTTTCTAGGCGAACGAATAAAGTCCAGTCCACGGTCCGCAATGTCGAGATCGAATTTGTCCTCTGTAAAAGCTCTCTCTCTCTCTCTTTTTATTTCGATTTGGTCAACCGGCTCCCTCAACTCGAGTTTCACTCACTCCCATTACCACAACGCGCCTCCTTTCCATTCTCTCCGTTTCACTAAAAAGTGAAAAGTCCCTCTACCAGGCACGTCTTTGTTCTTCATTAAGTCGGAATAAAAGATTGCCGAATTTCATATTGTATATTACGACGTTTCGTCCTTGTTAGAGCATTTTCAAGTACATCTAAATGACAATAGAGACAGTATATATACATATATGACAACAGGTGAATTGGGAAAGCCTACACAAAACAGTGATGAAAGATCAAAGATCTTATGGGGGGATTATGTCCGTGGCGCTCCGTGGGGTGCTGGGATGGCCGTTTGTCCACCCAGGGAAGCTAGAGCCACGGAGGTCGTACCTCCCCTTACATTTATGGTTGGAGCCTTCTCTCGAATATAGAGGGCCTGCCGAATCTCCAAACGATGAAAGTTGTGTGCGGAGTCGATTATCTTTGTATTCTCCACTAGGAACTTCCTAGTCAGGGAGGAGTTGTGTTTTTCCGAATAATGTTTCTTCGGGGCACCGGCTTGTAGATGGCACGTTAATCTTCTGGAGAGAGAAGTCGTCGTCATTCCTATATACGACGTAGGACGAAGCTTACAGTCTTCATGCGTGCAGATAAATTCATGGACGACTATCAACAGAAGATTTAGAAATGCAGTGATAAAAGTAAAAACATACCCAGGAGCAGATTGTAATAGTGATCATGTGCCAGTTGTTGCAGATATTAGAATAAAATTGAAGAAATTAAGAAAGGAGATGGGGAAACCGAGAAGACGAAGTAAGTGTGTTGAGAAAGGACGAAGACTTGAAACAGAGGTATTTGGTTACAGTAGAAAATAAATATGAAGTGCTGCGAGAAGAAGGGGATGTAAATGATCCGGGGTTTCAGTGGCAAAGGTTATGTGAAGCAATAGAAGAAGGAAATAAAAAGGTACTTCCTGAAAATAGAAGGAGGAGGAAAAACAAATGGATAACAGAGGAAATATTCGAACTAATGGATAAGAGAAGAGAAGCTAAAAATAGGGATAGAAATGAATATAGAGAACTTAATAGACAAATCAAAAAGAAGTGTATAGATGCCAAGGAGAGTTGGCTTGATGAACAATGTAGAGAAATTGAAGACCTTGAAAAAAGGGATTCTAAAATGATGTATGATAAGATTAGAGAAATTACCAAGAGAAAGGGGAGTAATGGGGGGGGCAATCAAAGATAGAGAAGGAAAGGTTTTAATGGACGAGGAGGATATTAAACATAGATAGGAGGAGTATATAAGGAACCTATTTGAGGACGACAGACAAGAAGGAGAAGAGGAAAATTATAGATATCTAGATGGGGAAGAAATAATGGAAGAGGAAGTGAAATGTGCAATGAAGAAAATGAAAAAAGGGAAAGCCATGGGTGAGGATGGTGTGATGATTGAAATGTTAGAGGCATTAGGGAATTTTGCAATAAGAAAACTCACTAGTCTAATAAACCAAATTTACGAAAAGGGTACAATAACGGAACATATGTGTAACTCGATTTTTATACCACTACCAAAGATAGACGGAACAATGGAATGTAGTAAACATCGCACAGTCAGTATCATGAGTCAAATAACCAAAATTATATTAAGGATAGTTTTAAATAGAATAAGAAATAAAGTGAGAGAACAAGTTTCATGGGAGCAATTTGGTTTCATAGAAGGGAAAGGAACAGCAAATGCAATTTTTATAATAAGAACGATTATGGAGAGGATGATAGAAAAACCACAAAATGTATATCTTTGCTTTGTTGACTACGAGAAGGCGTTTGATAGGGTAAGACATGAGGATTTGATAAATATTTTGGAAAGAGTGGATATAAATAGCAAAGACATGAGTATCATTAGAAATTTGTATTGGAAGCAAAGAGCAGCGGTGAGGGTACGGGGAGGAAGAACAGAATTTCAAGCTATAAAGAGGTGAGTGCGTCAAGGCTGTGTTATGTCTCCAGATTTATTTAATTTATATGGGGAGATAATCCTTAGGGAATTAGAGGGAATGGAAGGGATTAAAATTGGAGGATTTAATATAAATCATATCAGATATGCTGATGACACGGTATTGGTGGCTGACTCAGAAGATAAACTGCAACATCTATTGAATGTAACCGTAAGAGCTAGTGAGGAGAAAGGTTTAAATGTAAATATGGAGAAAACTAAAATACTAGTGGCCAGTAAAACAGATCCACCAAGAGTGCAAGTACAAATAGCAGGGAGAAGAATAGAACAAGTAACCAAATTTTCGTACCTGGGAAGCGTATTGACAGAAGATTGTAGATGTGAAAAGGAAATAAAATCAAGGATAGCGATAGCTAAAAGCACGTTTCAGAAAATGAAAGGGGTTTTAACAAACAAGAAAATGTCTACAGATATAAGGAGAAGAACAGTTAAAACATTTATATGGTCAACACTGTTATATGGTTCAGAAGCGTGGACAATCAGCAAAAAACTGCAGGAAAGTTTAGAAGCAGCAGAAATGTGGATATGGAGACGAGTATTAAGAGTACCATGGACAGCGAAGAAAACAAATGAAGAAGTATTGAGAGAAATGGAGACAGATAGGGAATTGATGACAACAATAAGGAAAAGACAGTTGCGATTCTTAGGACATATAATGAGGAAGGAAGGGTTGGAAGAGGTGGTGATGACGGGAATGGTGGAGGGAAGGAGAGCAAGAGGAAAGCAGAGGGAGAAGTATATGGACGGGCTGATGAGGGCGACGGGAAAACAACTCAAACCAGCACAGACGTTACAAGTAACTAGGGACCGTGAACGGTGGCGCTCCATGGTTGCCTAAGTCCAAGAGGATATGGCACGACGGTAAGGTAAGGTAAGGTAAGTGGGTTGAGGTTACGAGTCGGGTTATTTCGCAGGATGAGGTTTGACGTTTTAAAATTCTTATAATAAATCCGAAGCTCCAGCTTTTCTCCAGGGTCAAATGGTTTTACACCGCGTTCAACAATTTCTCTGAGAATTCTTTCTTCCGTTCGGTAAGCCGTACTCATGAAAGATCTGTAATTGAGAATAATTGAGGGGCGTTTCTTGGGAGGGACGGTGTCATGATTTAGGTAGTTCTCCATTTTTCGTCGGATGACTTCTTGTACGTCGTTATTGGGGAATCCATTGTTAACCTGGACTTACTGCATGCGTTGAAGCTCTTGGTGTAAACGAGGCCATGTGGAGCAGTGCGTGAATGCCCTGTTCACGTATGAACGTATGACGCTTTTCTTGTAGGCTGCAGAGCATTCTCTATCCGCATTTAAACATCTACCCTCGTTCGTGCCTTTAACGTATACAATGGTGGTAAATCTATTTACGTCGGGCTTTACAGAGATATCTAAAGAGGGCAAAGAACCATCAGCATGGTGTTCACTTGTGAAGTTGAGAGAAGAGTTATTAGCGAATTCCTCACATAGTCCTTGTAGATGTGTATGGTCTCTTGCTTCAACGAATATATCGTCCAAATATCTACCATAGGAGTGTGGGAGAATTACAGGATCAGAGAGAACTCGTCTTTCCAGTAAACCTATGTAGAAGTTGGCGAAAAGGACCCCGAGAGGGGACCCCATCGCCACACCATCTACCTGTATATACAATTTACCATCCGGTCCGCGGAACGGGGATTCTGTAGTGCACGCTTCTAGGAGTTTACAAAGCAAAGTTTCCGGAATGTCCAAGGGAACATGATTGGAGTGATAAACCTCATCTAAGATGAAGTTTAAGGTCTCAATCACCGGGACATTAGTAAAGCGACTCTCAGCATCTAACGAGGCAATAAGACCTGTAGGGATTTTGTTGTGAAGAACATCAATAAATTCTTTAGGGGACTTCAGCAACCAGGAACTAGGTGCATATGAGATAAGAAGTTCATGGAGTCTCTTGGCTAAAACATAGGTCGGGGTGGGAATTTGGCTGATAATTGGTCTAAGGGGGTTGTGGGACTTGTCTGTTTTCACATTTCCATATGCATACCCGGGTCCATGTTCTCCCGTTATGGGTTATAAATGTATTCCTCCTTTTTTGGCGTCGATTGTGTCAATGATGTTGTTACACTTCAATTTTAACTTGTTGGAAGGATCTTGGGAAATTTTTTGGAATTTGGAAGTGTCTCCAAGGATCGTATTCATTTTCTGCAGGTACTCTTCTTTTGTCAGAAGAACATACACTGCGGATTTATCCATCCGACCCTGGAGAAAAGCTGGAGCTTTGGATTTACTATAAGAATTTCAAAACGTCAAACATCATCCTGCGAAATAACCCGACCCGTAACCTCAACCCACTACGGAGGAGTAATGTATATGAATTCATCTACCCGCACGAAGACTGTAAGCCTCATCCTATGTCTTATATAGGAATGACGACGACTTCTCTCTCCAGATGCTTAATGTGCCATCTCCAAGCCGGTGCCCCGAAGAAACATTATTCGGAAAAACACAACTCCTCCCTGACTAGGAAGATCCTAGTGGAGAATACAAAGATCATCGACTCCGCACACAACTTTCATCGTTTGGAGATTCTGGAGGTCCTCTATATTCGAGAGAAGGCTCCAACCATAAATGTCCAGGGAGGTACAATCTCCGTGGCTCTACCTTCCCTGGGTGGACAAACGGCCATCCCAGCACCCCACGGAGCGCCACGGACATAATCCCCTCATAAGATCTTTGATCTTTCATCACTGTTTTGTGTAGGCTTTCCCAATTCACCTGTTATCATATATATATATATATATATATATATATATATATATATATATATATATATATATATATATATATATATACATATATCTATAAATAAATACATATATATATATATATATATATATATATATATATATATATATATGTTCGATTGAAGACCAGAGCTAATTCAATATCCACTATCTTCTTAGTGATTTTCTCAATTTTTCTAATAGTTAGTTTGATTCTTCAGGGGAGGTCAAACACAAGACTTCCGAGATCCATGATGTTATTGTATCGAAAAACATAACACGAAATATAGAATACAAGCTTTCGGTTGAGTCATACAACCATCTTCATGTAAGTAAGATTACATATACAAAACAGGAGTTTAAATACAAGAAAAAGGGGGAACTAGGAGAGTTAGGAGTCAGGTACTGGACGGAGTTGAGGTCTTCGCTTCAACATGACGTAGTTGGATATCGGATCACAGTAGCTGGACGTTTGGTCGTTGTTGCCACGCAGCCTCATTGTGTAGTTGTAAGATACTAACTGTGTCTGTCTGTATATTAATGATAGGAGTGTATTGTGTAATGTAGACTCTTTCTAAGATGTGTAGTTTCTTGGTGTTGTTACATTGTTTAAGTATTTTTGTATTGTTGACTAAATCTTGTCTGGTTGGAGTTTTGTTGTGTGTTTGTGTCATGTGTTTGCGTATGCTTCCTTCACGGGCGTGCATTGTGAGTCTCCTGCTCACAGAGGTAGTGGTAACACCAATATAAGAAGCATTGGGGAGAAGTTTGCAACCTTCTTCGGGGCAGGAGAATTGGTATACCACATTAGTCTGTTTGAGGAGAGAGTTGTTTCTAGTCATGTTATTTCTCATTATAAGGTTAGAGACTTTTGTGTTTTTGTAGTATATGATGAGGGTCAATTTGTCGTGTGGGTTGGTGCATGTGATGTTACGTGCGAGGATATCTTTGAGGACACGTTCGTCTGTTTTGTGTGCTGGTGTCATTTGGTTTTTGTAATAAACTGTGTGTGTGGAATGTGTGTTGTTTTGTCCGTGTTGTGTTGTGTTGCGTGTGATGAAAAGTCTCGTCTCTTTGTCAATGAGAAAGTTGGAAAAACCGTTGTTAATGAGGATTTGTTTAACGTGCATAATTTCAGAGTGATTTTTTTTTTCCAGGAAGAGCAGTTTTTATATGCGCAACGTCAAAACACACAAGCCGAACTCCCCTCTCCGCCCGATCATCTCACAAATTACTATACCTACATCTGGACTCGCCAAACAGCTCAGCAATATCATCACCCCTTTAATTCCTAAGAAATACTCCATAAAATCATCTGATGATTTTATCGACATACTACACAGCAAGCAACCCCAAGGAATAATGGCTTCCCTCGATGTGGAAATTATGCACGTTAAACAAATCCTCATTAACAACGGTTTTTCCATATATATATATATATATATATA
>NC_134782.1:9301174-9346174 GCF_046742065.1 Oratosquilla oratoria
TTCGACTTCGACCACATCATCAACATCAACGACCACAACGACAACCACATCAACCTCAACAACCACAACGACTTCGACTTCGACCACATCATCAACATCAACGACCACATCGACAACCACATCAACCTCAACAACGACGACAACAACATCGACAACTACATCAACAACCACATCAACTCCGACCACATCGACAACCACACCAACCTCAACAACTACGACAACAACATCGACAACGACACCAACAACCACATCAATTATGATCACATCAACATCATCAACCACATCGACCACATCGACCACATCGACCACATCAACATTATTGACCACATCGACAACCACATCAACATTATCAACCACATCGACAACCACATCAACTTCAACAACTCCGACAGCAACATCGACAATTATATCAACAACCACATCAACTACGACCACAACAACATCATCAACCACAACATCGACGACCACAACGACAACCTGTTCCCCAATTGATACCACAAACGTGGAACCAGATTTAGATCAAATAGAAAGTGGGATTGATACCATTGAAGGAATTGTTAGTAAGTCAATGTTTACTGCTGACCAAGGGTCTCTTGTACAAGACAGAACACAAACTATCACAGATCAAGTAACTCGTCTTAGGGCGTTACTCAGTGGTGGCCAGACCAGCGATGTGATGCCCGATATACAATTCAAATTGTCTAGGGCTCTGGCGCAGGTTGGAAATGCCAATAATAGAATCACGGTTGCAGAGGAAAACGATGCCCAGAGGAGTGAATACGTCACCAGGACAGAGAGTATCCTGGAGAAGACCATGAAACGCCTGAACGAATGCATAAAGCTGCTTGAACCTATGAATTGCCCGCTCCCAACAACAACAACAACCACAACTACTACAGGAGTAACCTGTTCCCCAATTGATACCACAAACGTGGAACCAGATTTAGATCAAATAGAAAGTGGGATTGATACCATTGAAGGAATTGTTAGTAAGTCAATGTTTACTGCTGACCAAGGGTCTCTTGTACAAGACAGAACACAAACTATCACAGATCAAGTAACTCGTCTTAGGGCGTTACTCAGTGGTGGCCAGACCAGCGATGTGATGCCCGATATACAATTCAAATTGTCTAGGGCTCTGGCGCAGGTTGGAAATGCCAATAATAGAATCACGGTTGCAGAGGAAAACGATGCCCAGAGGAGTGAATACGTCACCAGGACAGAGAGTATCCTGGAGAAGACCATGAAACGCCTGAACGAATGCATAGAGCTGCTAGAACCTATGAATTGCCCGCTCCCAACAACAACAACAACAACAACAACTACAGGAGTAACCTGTTCCCCAATTGATACCACAAACGTGGAACCAGATTTAGATCAAATAGAAAGTGGGATTGATACCATTGAAGGAATTGTTGATTCGTCAGTGTTTACTGCTGACCAAAGGTCTCTTGTAGAAGACAAAACACAAACTATCACAGATCAAGTAACTCGTCTTAGGACGTTACTCAGTGCTGGCCAGACCAGCGATGTGATGGCCGATATAGAATACAAAGTGGGTAGGGCTCTGGCGCAGGTTGGAAATGCTAATAATAGAATCACGGTTGCAGAGGAAAACGATGCCCTGAGGAGTGAATACGTCACCAGGACAGACAATATCCTGCAGAAGACCATTAAACGCCTGAACGAATGCATAGACCTGCTTGAACCTATGAATTGCCCGCTCCCAACAACAACAACAACCACAACTACTACAGGGGTAACCTGTTCCCCAATTGATACCACAAACGTGGAACCAGATTTAGGTCAAATAGAAAGTGGGATCGATACCATTGAAGGAATTGTTGATTCGTCAGTGTTTACTGCTGACCAAAGGTCTCTTGTAGAAGGCAAAACACAAACTATCACAGATCAAGTAACTCGTCTTAGGACGTTACTCAGTGCTGGCCAGACCAGCGATGTGATGGCCGATATAGAATACAAAGTGAGTAGGGCTGTGGCGCAGGTTGGAAATGCCAATAATAGAATCACGGTTGCAGAGGGAAACGATGCCCTGAGGAGTGAATACGTCACCAGGACAGAGGATATCCTGCAGAAGACCATTAAACGCCTGAACGAATGCATAAACCTGCTTGAACCTATGAATTGCCCGCTCCCAACAACAACAACAACCACAACTACTACAGGGGTAACCTGTTCCCCAATTGATACCACAAACGTGGAACCATATTTAGGTCAAATAGAAAGTGGGATCGATACCATTGAAGGAATTGTTGATTCGTCAGTGTTTACTGCTGACCAAAGGTCTCTTGTAGAAGGCAAAACACAAACTATCACAGATCAAGTAACTCGTCTTAGGACGTTACTCAGTGCTGGCCAGACCAGCGATGTGATGGCCGATATAGAATACAAAGTGTCTAGGGCTCTGGCGCAGGTTGGAAATGCCAATAATAGAATCACGGTTGCAGAGGGAAACGATGCCCTGAGGAGTGAATACGTCACCAGGACAGAGGATATCCTGCAGAAGACCATTAAACGCCTGAACGAATGCATAAACCTGCTTGAACCTATGAATTGCCCGCTCCCAACAACAACAACAACAACAACAACCACAACTACTACAGGGGTAACCTGTTCCCCAATTGATACCACAAACGTGGAACCATATTTAGGTCAAATAGAAAGTGGGATCGATACCATTGAAGGAATTGTTGATTCGTCAGTGTTTACTGCTGACCAAAGGTCTCTTGTAGAAGGCAAAACACAAACTATCACAGATCAAGTAACTCGTCTTAGGACGTTACTCAGTGCTGGCCAGACCAGCGATGTGATGGCCGATATAGAATACAAAGTGAGTAGGGCTGTGGCGCAGGTTGGAAATGCCAATAATAGAATCACGGTTGCAGAGGGAAACGATGCCCTGAGGAGTGAATACGTCACCAGGACAGAGGATATCCTGCAGAAGACCATTAAACGCCTGAACGAATGCATAAACCTGCTTGAACCTATGAATTGCCCGCTCCCAACAACAACAACAACAACAACAACCACAACTACTACAGGGGTAACCTGTTCCCCAATTGATACCACAAACGTGGAACCATATTTAGGTCAAATAGAAAGTGGGATCGATACCATTGAAGGAATTGTTGATTCGTCAGTGTTTACTGCTGACCAAAGGTCTCTTGTAGAAGGCAAAACACAAACTATCACAGATCAAGTAACTCGTCTTAGGACGTTACTCAGTGCTGGCCAGACCAGCGATGTGATGGCCGATATAGAATACAAAGTGAGTAGGGCTGTGGCGCAGGTTGGAAATGCCAATAATAGAATCACGGTTGCAGAGGGAAACGATGCCCTGAGGAGTGAATACGTCACCAGGACAGAGGATATCCTGCAGAAGACCATTAAACGCCTGAACGAATGCATAAACCTGCTTGAACCTATGAATTGCCCGCTCCCAACAACAACAACAACAACAACAACCACAACTACTACAGGGGTAACCTGTTCCCCAATTGATACCACAAACGTGGAACCAGATTTAGGTCAAATAGAAAGTGGGATCGATACCATTGAAGGAATTGTTGATTCGTCAGTGTTTACTGCTGACCAAAGGTCTCTTGTAGAAGGCAAAACACAAACTATCACAGATCAAGTAACTCGTCTTAGGACGTTACTCAGTGCTGGCCAGACCAGCGATGTGATGGCCGATATAGAATACAAAGTGTCTAGGGCTCTGGCGCAGGTTGGAAATGCCAATAATAGAATCACGGTTGCAGAGGGAAACGATGCCCTGAGGAGTGAATACGTCACCAGGACAGAGGATATCCTGCAGAAGACCATTAAACGCCTGAACGAATGCATAAACCTGCTTGAACCTATGAATTGCCCGCTCCCAACAACAATAACGACGAGGATGACCACAACTATTGCGAGTTGTTTCGTTTTGGACAGCGGATTTATAAGCACCGTAAATACTGGTTTGGGTGATATAGGAGAATATATTATAGATATTGATGTAGAAGTCAGTTCCAATAACCTCAATGCAGAAATAACAAGTAAAACAGACGAAATGAGCACTCTATTGGGTGATATTAAGGATCTAATAGAAGATCATTACGAGAATTTTACTCCCGAGGATGAGACCACAATTAAAACAAAAGTGTCGACGGCTCTAGAGAAGGCTGAGTTTGCGTATGAGAAAGTCGTTAAGGCAGCTTCATCTACCGACCCAGTGGAAATAGCGGACCTTGAAACGAAAGCCTCCGATATCCTTCAAAAGGGTATTAACCGCTTGAATGAAGCCATAGACTTACTATCAACGCTTTTGTGTGATTAAACATGTCAATCTTTTCATCTTTCAGGGATCTAAGGCCAACGTAACGCGCTCTCCACTTTCCATTTTCATTAATGTATCATGGACTTTTAGGGAGTCTATTCGGCTCACAGGAACCCCTGGGATTCAGTGGATTGTATGTCTGTCTTTGAGACCCATGAACACTATACTGGATTTCTGAGAAACTTGTTCTGGTCTACGCCAGCCGATTTGATTCTGCCCAATAGGAAGCTATTTCCACAACCCTGTATGATGACAATCAGTGCAACGATTAGAGGATTTTAAAGAATGAATGATATATGCATGTGTTACTTGTGGCAACAATATTGACATTGTGTTACGGGCCTCCATCGATGCGTTGGCATCTTATGTCAACCAATCGAGACGTCCGGGGATTGAGAAATGCATGTCAGTATACATTTTCCCCATTCTAGTCAAATGTCACCATATACAGTTTGGTTTGAGATTTCCATGTCTAGTTAAATAAAAACGTTTCCTCGCAGCAAATTGTTGTTTCCTTCTCGTCCCAACGTATCTCATGCACGAGATTTACAATTGTACTCTCACCCCCTACCCCCACCCCCGAGAGATGGGAGTAACAAGAAAGGGTGGTAAGTACGGACCGGACCATAGGAGGGTTCGAATAAAACACTTGTCAAGTCGCCCTTCTGCATGAAAATAGATCCATGAAGTGCTTAACACTACAACAAATCACCATTATCCTAAAATCTAAGATCAGACTGTGCGATGGCCCATGCAGCAAAGGAACTTGATTTCTACTAATTTTAAACACACCCTACCCTGTGCAGCTCCTTTGTTTATGTTACAGCGCTTCTATTCAGGGTGTGGGAGCACCGCACCGCTGCCATCAGTTATGTAACTGGTTTGGGTTGTTACATAAGGGGGGCTTAATGCTGGCGAGATAAAGTCTCTGCCGGACTTTCTTGGCTTTATTAACAATATGATCTGGTTAAATATAACAGGTTACAATTAGGTCCTTTGACCATAATACTCTAAGTGCCGGGCCTTGACCTCGGCCACTCACCTGGGCAGATGTCTGCCTTCTGCCAGGTTCGCGACCTGGGCAGATCTGCGTCTGGCAGGCTCTTGACCTGGCCAGCTCTGGCATAGCCGTCCGATAATGAAGGGGGTTAATGGGTTGTCCTATGTGACACGTGTTAATTAATAATTACTGGCACAATTGTTAGTTTTGTATATAGGGGTTAGTCGTATGGTTGGTGGGTGTGGCTAGACATGGTGTGTGTATGTTAGCTTACAGGTAATGTAATTGGCGTAGGTATAAGAATGGGTTCAATGGGTCTGTCTGGTGACATTAGGCATCTTGTGACATTGTGGGGGCGTCGCTGTTGTCTTACTCTGCATTTTGCAATAGGGAAATAAGCGAAGTCGGCATGATAGAAGAAGGCGAGTGCCATGTCGTATGTGTGTGGATCACGTTCGTGGTTGGTGATGGTTAGTAACGGTTACACCTGGTGAGAGTCATAAAAAAAATAGAACTCATGGTCGTCGAATAATACGCATAGCACACTGAAAATCATAGCAAACTTTTCATATCGGCAATCACTTCCCAAACTCCTATCTTCAAAGCAGGAAAAAAATAGACGAGATACAATGGGTGCACTTCTTTTCTTGTAAAATTCATCTGATCTTTATTTGGGGTCTATGGACCCTTTGGGGTGAGGGAGAGCTTCACAGATGAGGTCATAAACCGAACACTATAATGGTATATAGTGGGTGCCTGACGATTCTATTCAGTGTTCAGGTGATCTGCAGGACTCCAAAGGACACTCGTGCATAAGTATGGGATACACGAGAGAATAGGTTGAGAAACCCTGATATAGGCAAATTATACAGTATGTGCCTCGAGGAATCATGATACGAAGCACCTGGAGACCTTAAGTGTTCAAAGACTACCAGGCAACCGCGTACAGTTAGAAAATAAATACCTCCAATGGAATATGAATGTAAGTTTCATGAATTAGTTCGAAAAAAAAATGTACGAATGCGCTTTACACTACTGGAATTCCACTGGGAACCAAATATGTAGGGAAAGAGAAGGCCAGTTAATTTGTTTTTTCGATAGTAAACGTACGGGAGGTAGTTTACATTGAAGACATGAATTGGACGGATTAGGCCGTCACCCTTTCTATAGTGAATGGTGATTTCATTTGCAATCTAGTTGCCACCAAACGGCTTTGCACGGCTATGTGGCACTTATTTAGTTGCGGAAAGGCTGTAGCCTACCTTGACCAGTCTCTTTTGTTCTGGGTGGTATTTCTCCAGTTATTCTAGCTGCTGCCAGTTTATTTCATTCATATGCGGCGGGGTTAAATGATTTATATATATTAGAATTTCTGTAAGGCAGATAAAATATTAGATCGGAAAAGAAAAAGTTAGTAGTCAGAGAAAAGGGTAGTGTGTACAGAAAGAGAGAGAGGGAGAGAGAGAGAGAGAGAGAGTGTGTGAGCGTGCGTGTGTACAGAGAAATATATATATATATATATATATATATATATATGTATGTATATATATATACATATATACATATATATATTGTCAGTGTATTTGGGCAGGAGTTTTTCTCTAATGCATGTTTCATTAAAAGTGATGTTATTAAGGATTTGTTTTCCTTAGGAAGGAAATTTATGACTTGGCTGTATGTAGTCATATTAGCTAGATCGCGATTTCGGGTTCAAGACCCTTCTTCAGTAGCTATAGGGATAAGAATTAATCCAAAGATTCTAGTAAAGATCTAAGTTTTATACTAGAGTTACTATACTTGCTAATCACTGGGGGAGGTCACCTGGTATTACGGGCAGGGACGAAATGTCACGTGCGCTAGGGAGCCTCCGGGTTTGTGTTGTGGCGGAATGTGGCGTTTTGTCTCGTAGTTGGACGAGTGGCGTTTTGTCTCGTATTGGCGTTTGTGGTGTTATGTCTCATGTTTTTATTTGTAACGGTTTGTCTCATGCTTGGAAGTGCTCTGAGGTCTTCTGCTTGTACATTTAGGTTTGGGCTCAACTCTTTAATATACAACGCTTCTAAAATTGGGAGGCGTCTATCGTCAGTACATAAATCCAAAATCTCTGTGTTTTTCTCTAGTGTCTCTCTTACTAGTGTTATGCCGTGGGCTTCTCTTAAATGATTTTTAGGGGCTCCAGATGTCAGGTGGTATGAGAGGCGACGGGATAACCTCATTGTCGTCATGCCAATATAGGTGGATGGGAGGGCTTCACAGTTCCCTCGTGTACATGTGAACCTATAGATGGCATGTGATTTCTGAAGTTCCTTTCTCTCTTGTAGGGGGCTGTTTCTAATAAGAAGGTGGCTAGTTTTTTTAGTTTTATAATAAATCACTAGATTTAGTATTTTTTCTGGATTGACTGGTTTAATGTTTCTTTTTATAATTTGCTTCATAATGCGTTCATCTTCTTTATAAGCTGACGAAAAAGTGGATTTATAATATATGTTGATTTTCTCTTTATTTTGTTTATCATTGTTGTTGTTATGCCAGCCGTCCATTATTTTCTTTGTTTGAAAATGTATCTCTTTTTCATTGAAGCCGTTATTAATCAGAACTTGAGTGGAACGTTCGATTTCATCATGCACTTGTGTCCATGTGCTGCAGTGAGTTAGTGCTCTTCGAATATAGGCACTGATGGTAGAGTCCTTATATCTTTGAGGGCACTCACTGGATCCATTAAGGCAGTGTCCAGGGTTAGTGGGTTTTGTGTACACTGTTGTATTAAAAGAATTTTCATTTTGTTTCACTAAGAGGTCGAGGAAGGGTAAAGCTCCGTCAATGCTATCTTCCATAGTGAAAGTGAGTTCAGATGTCTCTTGTAATAGGTGGCGGAGTTTTTCAGCTTCATTGCTGTTATTGGTTTTAATGAAGACATCATCAATGTATCTACAGTAAATATCTGGCTTTTCTGTTTTACTGAATACTTCTTCTTCTACGCAGCCCATGAAGAAGTTTGCCATTAATACTCCAAGGGGGGATCACATTGCTGCGTAGAAGAAGAAGTATTCAGTAAAACAGAAAAGCCAGATATTTACTGTAGATACATTGATGATGTCTTCATTAAAACCAATAACAGCAATGAAGCTGAAAAACTCCGCCACCTATTACAAGAGACATCTGAACTCACTTTCACTATGGAAGATAGCATTGACGGAGCTTTACCCTTCCTCGACCTCTTAGTGAAACAAAATGAAAATTCTTTTAATACAACAGTGTACACAAAACCCACTAACCCTGGACACTGCCTTAATGGATCCAGTGAGTGCCCTCAAAGATATAAGGACTCTACCATCAGTGCCTATATTCGAAGAGCACTAACTCACTGCAGCACATGGACACAAGTGCATGATGAAATCGAACGTTCCACTCAAGTTCTGATTAATAACGGCTTCAATGAAAAAGAGATACATTTTCAAACAAAGAAAATAATGGACGGCTGGCATAACAACAACAATGATAAACAAAATAAAGAGAAAATCAACATATATTATAAATCCACTTTTTCGTCAGCTTATAAAGAAGATGAACGCATTATGAAGCAAATTATAAAAAGAAACATTAAACCAGTCAATCCAGAAAAAATACTAAATCTAGTGATTTATTATAAAACTAAAAAAACTAGCCACCTTCTTATTAGAAACAGCCCCCTACAAGAGAGAAAGGAACTTCAGAAATCACATGCCATCTATAGGTTCACATGTACACGAGGGAACTGTGAAGCCCTCCCATCCACCTATATTGGCATGACGACAATGAGGTTATCCCGTCGCCTCTCATACCACCTGACATCTGGAGCCCCTAAAAATCATTTAAGAGAAGCCCACGGCATAACACTAGTAAGAGAGACACTAGAGAAAAACACAGAGATTTTGGATTTATGTACTGACGATAGACGCCTCCCAATTTTAGAAGCGTTGTATATTAAAGAGTTGAGCCCAAACCTAAATGTACAAGCAGAAGACCTCAGAGCACTTCCAAGCATGAGACAAACCGTTACAAATAAAAACATGAGACATAACACCACAAACGCCAATACGAGACAAAACGCCACTCGTCCAACTACGAGACAAAACGCCACATTCCGCCACAACACAAACCCGGAGGCTCCCTAGCGCACGTGACATTTCGTCCCTGCCCGTAATACCAGGTGACCTCCCCCAGTGATTAGCAAGTATAGTAACTCTAGTATAAAACTTAGATCTTTACTAGAATCTTTGGATTAATTCTTATCCCTATAGCTACTGAAGAAGGGTCTTGAACCCGAAATCGCGATCTAGCTAATATGACTACATACAGCCAAGTCATAAATTTCCTTCCTAAGGAAAACAAATCCTTAATAAGGTATATGGAAAATACCATTAAGAAAATTATTAATGCACAACTAGCCATCACTTTTAATGAAACATATATATATGTATATATATATATACATATATATATACATATATATATATATATATATACATATATATATACATATATATATATATATATATATATATATATATATATATATAGAGAGAGAGAGAGAGAGAGAGAGAGAGAGAGAGAGAGACTGAAAGAGAGAGAGAGAGAGAGAGAGAGAGAGAGAGAGAGAGAGAGAGAGAGAGAGAGTATTTACTGTTTCCTTTTATTGTATTGTATTTCATTTTCAATTTTACTTCACTTAAGTCTGTCTTTCACCATATCTTCTTTAGAAAGTAAGTAATGTTTCTCAATGGGGTAAATTAAACGGAGGTAAATTATTTTCTATTTTCTTCCCGAATAATATTACACTTGGCTAGTCAATTTATACCAAGGGAATCCCGCCTGGGATCCTTAATCCACTCACTAAGCCACCCCTGAACCGACGTCACGACTTTATTCATCCAATGATCTTTACTGTTACAAATAAGTGCCTCCCCAAAGGGCGTGACTTTTCTCCCATGTACCAATATTTTTTTTCTCTTCCTCCACCCTTCTCCAATTAGAAAGACTGTTACAACGTCTTAAGCAGTACTGCTTACATAAGCAATCTCGATATCGAGGCAGGAATGGATTAGTTTACATATTGTCACATCAGCATTAAAATCTGTTTCCTAGCGATTGTTTATAAACTTTAGACGGTGAGTAAGATTATGCAACTCCTTCGCAACTTACAAAGGATTACAAAGGCGGAGTATGCTGACAGGAGACCTTTTGGTCCATATCTAGGTCGTATGCGAAAAAAAAAAATAATATTAATATAATAATAAATAAAATCTATAATAATGTAAATAACAAATAAAATACATAAATAAATGCATAGGTATAGTTAAATAATAAACAAACAGGTAAATAGTAAATAATAATAAATTGACATATAACTAATAATAAATGAAAATCAGACAGACAAATGATAACAAAACAAAAACAAATAATATAAAATAAATTAAAATCATTACAGCATCTTGCTTAGGTGTTTATCTAAATGATTCTTAAAGCTTCGAACTGAACTACATTGCACTGCCTGTGCAGGAAGTTTATTCCATTCATTAACTACATGGTTGGCAAAGTTGTTTCTACCTACTTCCAAACTGAATCTATTTCCGGACAGTTTGAGACCATTGTTTCTTGTCTGATTCTCATTCAATGTGAAAATTTGGTCACTTTTGATGTTGTCAATTCCCTTTAAAATCTTAAAGACCTGTATCAAGTCACCTCTGAGTCTACGCTTTTTTAAGGAAAACAGATTCATGCGTTTTAGTCGACTTTCGTATGATTTATTTTTGATATTTGGAATCAGTTTTGTGGCTCGCCGTTGTACTTTTTCCAATCTGTCAATATCTTTAATGACCATACAGAAACAGTATATTCCAAATGTGGACGAACTAACGATCTATATAGCTTGTTAATGAGTGATGGACTTTTGAAATCAAAAGATCGCGCAATCAGTCCGAGAATCTTATTTGCTTTCTCAGAGGTTGAAATACACTGCTTGGATGATTTGAGGTCGTTACTGATAATTACACCGAGATATTTTTCACTATTCACTTTTGTTAACGAATTTCCAAATAACTTGTAATCGTACTTACTGTTATTTTTACCTATGTGCATTACCTTGCATTTACTTGTGTTAAATTTCATCAGCCACTTTTCAGACCATTGTTGTAATTTATCTAAATCTTCTTGAATATCTAATTGGTTTGAGTGATCATTTGCCACTCCGCACAGTTTTGTATCATCAGCAAATTTGGAAACAGTAGATTTTAGTCCATGGTCTATATCATTTATATATACTATGAATAGAAGTGGCCCAAGAACGGAACCCTGAGGAACTCCACTTGTAACATTTTTCCATCTAGAAGTTTTTCCATTTAAAACAACTCTCTGTTTTCGACCATTCAACCAATTACTAGTCCAACCTAATAGGCTACCACTTATTTCGTGTGAAGCTAATTTAGTAAGTAGTCTTTCGTGGAGGACGGTATCAAAAGCTTTTGCAAAGTCTAGATATATTAAATCTATATTGCTTCTTTTGTCATAATTTGAGATGACTGTGTTGTAGAATTCGAGTAAGTTAGTCACGCAAGAACGTTTCCGTCTGAAACCATGCTGGCTATCATTTATCAAACGGTTACTTTCTAAATGATATTCGATAGCATCTCTGATGATAGTTTCCATTTTTTTTTCCTACGGTTGAAGTCAAACTTATAGGCCTATAATTATTTGACTTCTTTTCGTCACCTTTTTTGAATATGGGAGTAACGTTAGCTAGTTTCCATTCTCTTGGGACATCTCCGGATATGATGGATTTCTTGAAAATAGTTTCTAATGGAACAACAATCTCATTTTTCATTTCCTTTAAGATTCTTGGATGCCAACCGTCAGGCCCTGGTGTTTTATTAACTTTGATTTTCTCTATACACCTTTTAATTTTTTCTTTTGTTATATTTACCGTAGTGAGTAAGTTTACCCTAGACTTTTCACAGGTTTCAGTTTGGAATTCACTTTGAGGTGTTTCGTTTACGAATACCGAGATGAAATAATTATTTAAGATATTACACATTCCTTCATTTGAATATTCAAGTTGACCGTCAGCAGATAATAGTGGACCAATGTGATTCCTAACAACCTTTTTATCTCTAATGTAGCTATAGAATTCTTTGGGATTCTCTTTGGATTTATCAGCGATGTTCATTTCGTATTGTCGTTTTCTTTCTCTTATTGTCTTTTTTAAATCTCTCTGTATTGATACATGACTTTCATAGTCATTAGATGCACCCGAGCACTTATATTTCTTATAAGCTTGTCTCTTTTTAGCAATACTTTTTTTCAATTTCTTTGTCGAGCCACTTTGGACGAGCCTGATTTGGGGGACGTCTGTCCTTAAAAGGAATGTAAGTTTGAATCATCTTAGTGAGAGTATTTTGAAATACTTCCCACATCAGATCTACAGGTCTTTCGTTTAATTTTGCTTCCCAATCTGTAAGCTGAAGCTCCTGACTTTGTCCTATGAACTGAGCTTTACTGAAATCGGGTATTTTAGAAACACAAGTATCTCTTCTAAAATTGTTTAGGAGTTTGAATCTAACTAAGTTGTGATCGCTATTTGCAACAGATTCACCGACTTCTACATCGGTTACCATGCTTTCGCGGCTAGTGATCAATAGATCGAGTAAGTTTCCATATCTTGTGGGCTCTTTTACATGCTGAATTAAGTAATTGTCACCAAGAAAATCAATCAAGCGACTACCTATATGGCCATGTTCAAGGGTCATCCAATCAATGTCAGTAAAATTGAAATCACCCATCATCAATAAATCCCGGTTGCAGAAACTAGACAGTACATGAAATAATAGTGTGTCGTCTGCTAATGATAATGTCTTTGGCCTATATATTACACCTATATTCATTTTTTGTCCATTTGTTTGGGTTAACTCAACCCACAAACTATCATATGCATCCTGTTTCACTTTCTCTAAAACACAAGCATGAGCATTGTTTTTAACGTACAACAGAACACCCCCACCTTTCTTGTGATTTCTATCCTGATGAAAGTGTTTAAATCCCGCAATATTAAATTCAGCTTCGAACTCTGTACCATTTAACCATGTCTCAGTTATTCCTATCATATCGAGATTTTCGCTTTTGACATATGCCCGTATTTCTTGAAATTTGTTTCTAATACTACGAGCATTAAAGTACATGGTTTTAAGAAACTCATGATTATTTCTTTTTGACAGATTTTGAGTTTCAATATCATGTCTTACATAACCATTTTGTTTTTTTATTTATACCTTGCTCTATATTACTATTTGGTCCTTCATTGACATTCAGTGCCTCATTAAATTTTCTCCCATCAAAATTAACATTTCCCCCATCACGGACATCTGGTCGATCATGGTCATCCGATCTCTTTTGTACATTTTGTCCCCCTACGTCACCGTGATTTACGCCGGCCTCCCGTCGTTCATTGACATTATGTCCGGCATTCCTTCCTAATATTATATTCTGTTCTTCAGTGACATTATATCCTACCGTGATATTTTTTCCTCCACTATAATTACATCCCATCGTGATCGTTTGTCTTCCACTGTCATTACATCCTATCATGATATTTTGGCCTTCATTGACAATCTGTCCGGTATCCCTTCCTAAAATTATATTTTGTCCTCCACTGACATTATATCCTACCGTGATATTTTCTCCTCCATTATCATTACATCCTATCGTGATATTTTGTCCTCCACTATCATTACTTCCCATCGTGATCTTTTGTCCTCCACTGTCATTACATCCCATTGCGACATTTTGTCCTATGACATTACATCCTAATGTAACATTTCGTCCTCTACCGACATTATATCGTAAAATTATATTTTGTCCTATACTGGCACATTGTTCTACATTAATGCTATACTCTACACTGTTTTCCCAAGTACATTCTATTTCCCCTTCCCTTTGGGCTTCTACTCGTACCCTAAAAAAGGAGCTAATTCATTACAAACTCCCACAATGAGGTTTGTAAGAACATCTTTGCCTCTGCGAGTAAGGTGGATCCCACCAGAAGCGTAAAGGTCATGGCGCCTAGAAAAGAGATACCAAGGATCAAGAAAGTGGTATCCCAATTGTGTGCACAACTGCGATATCCTATCATTGATCTCTATGGCTCTACTGTTCCAGCACGAGCCTGCGTAGATTCTCGGGAGGATCCCACAGACTACGTCACGGCTCCCACGTTCCTTCATCTCCTGAGGGAGGACCTTGTAACTCCGAACAAGCTCCTCTGATCTCACCCCACCTACATCGTTACTTCCCGTATGAACAATCGTAACCGTGTTCTTCCGTCCTTGCTCCCTGATGGACTGGGTATAATCGGCGATCCCACGGCCCGGTTGACATACAAGCTGGCAACGTCGCTTAGTCTTCCGCTGGAGGATGTCGTCATAGCCTCGCACCATGGAGTCCCCCACCACCAAGAACTCCTGGTTTTCAGCCACTTCATCCTCCAGTAGAGCAAAACGATTGGCTAGAGCCAGCGGTTGCTCCACAGGGCACACGTCTACCGAACGCGGGCTCGACAAACGGGACCCCACTGAGCGCCACTCCCTCACGGCAGTGACATTAGGGGAAGAAGTGGAACGCTCTTTGGGTTGTGGGGAGGGTTCACTCTTCTCATGGAGCGCACTCCTGAGAAGACGAATTTCCTCCTCACACATCCTGAGACGGACCTCTAGGTTCACGCAACCTTCACAAGCCATTTCGCTCCTCCTTTAGCAATAAAAACGGCAAAGAGAAAATACAAATCAACAACAACAACAACAAAATCAAAGTGGTCTCTGATAAACTAAATACGCGAAGCTTACTCTGCTTACCTTATACTATTTCTCCTACCTTTGGAGTACAGTAACAGAAAACTGTTTTGAATTTAAATAGAACACTACACTTTATCTTATATCTGTAACTGTATAGCGCTATACGTATACAATTACAAAAACACAACACAATCACTTAACACTATTCGGAAATATAAATTTCACAGGTATTCGCTAGCTGGTGTCTGTGCAAAAAAAAACCCAGGTCTCTAGCTGAGGTCACGAGCGGACTGAGCGAACGTTTACCAAATATCTTACTCATAAAAATGAAATTCTAGCCACCTACCTCTCTATCTACCTTATTTGTCTACCTTTATCTACCAGCCTCTTACAGGGCTTGGCAGCTACCCTTGGTCGTCCCGACCATTTATTTTCTACTACCCTCTTATAGGGCTCTCTAATATATATTTGGAAAATATCATATACAAGAAGCTAAATATTCAACACTATTTTTGTATAAACTGGCAAAACGGAGGGTATCATCAAAACATATGCCACACATAACAAAGAAATAAGTAACACTTTCAAAATGCATAAATATCAGTAGCACTTATAAAATAAAACAATTCAAACAGAAATATGTTGAATAGCAATAAATGTCAGAAACAACAAAAGACACAAAACAAAATAGTATTCAATGTCAAAATGGATTTGCAAAACTCACAACGTAGTACCAAAGAAAAAAAAAAACAATGTCTTTCTCCTGATTGTGAAGTTTGATTAAAAGCAGCAACATTAGATTTCAATAGAGAATGTTTTCATATTTTCAAAGATGTTGAACCGTGTATTAATGAGATGTCACAACAGTTACACAGCATTGTAGAGTGTCTGCATAATTTCACATTTGTTTCACACACTTATTTTACTTTTTGTCTTGGACACACACTGCATAAGAATTTTCAATGCTTCGCAAAAGAAAATGGTTCAATATTCATTGGCATTGTCCTTGTGTATTGGCAAAGGTCCAAGTCTTCATGACTGAACAAGGCTCCAGGTCTTCATGTCTGACCAAAGCTCCAGGTAGTACACGGTTCCAGTAGTTCAGGTCTCCCATCACAATCAACCACCATACATTTCAACAATATGAATATTATCTGTAAAATTGATCAAAATTGATATTCAATGCCAGTATGATATTATCAACATATTCTCTATGCTCTTTTGGGTTTAGTGTTTCTTTAAAACTAATACACTGAGTGTCACATGTATCCTCCTCATCAAATTGTATCCTAACCCTCTTTATATCATGTTAGTTTCTAAGTGTAAGATCTTGTATTTATTTCCACCTGCAAAATCAATTACCCTATATGGACCTGAGTATCTCGGTGAAAGTTTATCATAGGTTGAATGTAGTTTGACCATGACTAAAGCTCCTATTTTTAATTCTATTTCATGTGCTACTTTGTGTTGTTGCTTTTTCATCTCTCGTGTATACTCTAGCATATGTTCCCTTACTCTTTGATGTATAGCTTGAAATGTACTCACTACGGTCACTACGGTATATATACATACATACATATACCAAGGCTTTTTTCCCCTTACAAGGGAGGTAGCCAAAAAGGAAAAGGCATAAAATCATTCCCACCCATTCCATCCCTGAATACACTCCACACCCCTCCACCCTCCCTTTTATCTTAGAATTCAATATTATGTGAGCAAAATTTGACGGTATATATAATAAAAGAAAAGATTAAAAGGTGTATAGAAAAATTCAAAGTTAATAAAACACCAGGGCCTGACGGTTGACATCCAAGAACCATAAAGGAAATGAAAAATTAGATTGTTGTTCCATAAGAAACTATTTTCAAGAAATCCATCACATCCGGAGATGTTCCAAGAGAATGGAAGCTAGCTAATGTTACTCCCATATTCAAAAAAGGTGACAAAAAGAAACCAAATAACTACAGGCCTAATAGTTTGACTTCAATCGTAGGAAAAATAATGGAAACTATCATCAGAGATGCTATCGAACATAATTTAGAATGTAACTGTTTGATAAATGATAGCCAGCATGGTTTCAGGTGGGAACGTTCTTGTATGACTAACTTACTCGAATTCTACAACACAGTTATCTCAAATTATGACAAAAGGAACAATATAGATTTAGTATATCTAGACTTTGCAAAAGCTTTTGACACCGTCCCCCACGAAAGACTACTTACTAAATTAGCTTCACACGGAATAAGTGGTAGCTTATTAGGTTGGACTAGTAATTGGTTGAATGGTCAAAAACAGAGAGTTGTTTTAAATGGAAAAAACTTCTAGATAGAATATAGTTACATCCTGCAAATTTCACGGGGTGACAGGCATGGTAGGAAGTTGAAATAGATACTCGGTGGCGGTGACTGTAAAAGTTTCCAAGTCACTACCAGGCGGTTGATGTGTGAACCATTCTGGTGGAAACGTCGGACTGAGTGGATGTCTGTCAATTCTCTGGTCAAGGCTGGTTCAATGCTGACCGGGCAACGCATTAGGAGGTATGTGGGAAATTTATGCGACACCTTTCCTGTGAGTCCCGAGCCTCAAGATGGATGGACAGGGCCTCACCTTTTGTAATACTGTCAATGATACCTGTGGGGTTGCGAGGGATGTAAACAAACTGATATATTATCGCTGCCATCTTTACCTCAGCCAGGTTACGGTCAAGTTTGAAGGCTCTGTTAATCTAATTCAGCCAACGAAGCTTGATGTCTATTGAGGGGTTCTCATTAAACAAGAGCTTTATGTAGTCAGACCTGGGAGCATGTGCTGGTGTTGTTGTAGGGGCATACAGCGATGAGGCCTCCTTTGCCGGTGCCTCCTGCGACACGGGGCGTGTATCGCTACATTCCGATACAGGCACTTTGCTCTGGGCATTAGATGTCTCAAACCGCTCTGAAGATTTGGCAGCAGGTGAAGAGGGTGTACTGCTGCTGTCCGAGGTGTGGATTATGGAGCGCTTGACGGTAGATGAGGGACGTGACGTACAAAGGGCAGACACACACGTGGTCGTAGTCCCAGGGGCCAATGGGTCTCGGAGTCCGTGGCTAGGTAGCCCTAGCCAGTGACTGTCCTCCTCATTCATTTCATCCTCATCGCTCAACGCTAGGTCGGCCTCAGTGGCCTCGTAGGAGATAGGACCAGAAGGCTCCATACTGCTCGCTTTAGTAGGCAGGCTGTTCGGGCCGTACGGGGCTGTGACGCAAAATTACTATAGTTGAGGTGGCGTATCTATGACGTCATATCAGCACCAGTGCGCATGCGAGACCATTAGGCAGGGAGTATTTGGCCAGACTCTCAACTGTAGTGTGAGCAAACACCATACCCTTATGTCGCTCTCCGTGACTGCTGCTACGTGGTGGCTGCGTAGATTTTGCAAGATTTCCAGAAAACTGAAGAGCTTCCTACCCAGGTTGGCCTTCTAGCGGTGATGATATAAGGTAAAGGCAGATAGAATAACATCATACTATAAGTAATATCGTCTATGCCAATATATGTGACTGAATTTGATCATAATGAGGTTTTGACGTGCATCACCGACAACGTGCCTCGGCATCGTAATAAGAAAGGCACAGGAAGAAATAATAATCTAAATCAGGAAAGGTTAGGTTAGAAGAAAATGTTTCTTTTTGCAGCTCAATTTTCCTAGATTTTTTTCTACAGATCACTGAAATACCACGTACATTGTGTTACTATATTAGTAATTTAAATATAGGTTGAAAGGCCTGGCGAGGAGTTACAATCTTATGTAATATGGGTGAATACAAAAAATATGTAATGGGAATGGGGGGTAGGAGAGAATAACGTTTGGAACCATGCCAGCCGATCCACGAAAATTAGAATTCAGTATTAAAGAGCACATTAATCAAATGATTACATATAATAATGTATCTAGATACATTCTGCATTATTTTTTCAGGATTCGTAATAGGTTGGGACATTTGTAAAGCTATAAAGGAGAAATTCTTATTTAAAAGGTACCGCTACATGGCACCTCCACCCCCCTGAGCCGTCTAAGCTGAAGTGCTCCTACGTCACTCGGACCTCTCCGTCACTCAAGTCATGATAACGTTTTTTATTATTCATTTTCGTTTTTTTTTTTTTAAAGTATTGTGGTGGTAATGATAATTTATTTTCACCTCGATGAGGTGGGGTAACAATTTGAATCGCCACAGCATGTAACTAATATCAAAACTGATAAATGACACGTTTTCTGCTTGACAATGGGAAAGAACGCCCCAGACTGGTTCGACTAGAGAATGGTGAATTATTGCTCCCCCCCCCCTTTTTTTGTTTTGACGTGTTTAGCACCGGCGAGTTGGCACATTTTCTATTTCACTCCGACATCATTGTTTACGTACTGTGACCCCAGTGACGGTGGTAGCAGTTTGAGTACAACTTTAGGAGAATGTGTGGATGCCTTTCATACAACTGGTGGTTAACTGTAGTTGAGAAATATCTATGGTACAAATAATGCAGAGCAAGGGAAGTGATAACTACTAAAGTTATTGTATTTCATTTTAGAACTACACACCTACGCGATATAGCATTAGAAAATTAGATATCAATTTTATAAATTATAGTATATCAATGTAATAAATGTTTTTTCTTGGCGGAAATCAATAATAAAAAAACATTGCTAAACGCCATGCACAAACGATGGAAATCGCGTCGACTTGTAGTGCTCTGTAGCCAACACGCAAAGTGCCCCCTTGAAAGACTCATGACCGCCAAGTACCAGGTCAAGACTATGGTCACCCCTTAGCACGGCACTTGTGTTTGATTATTTTATATCTTCATATATGTATATATATATATATATATATATATATATATATATATATATATATATATATATACATACATGTTTTTCACTTCAACAATTTAATTCCTCTTGTAAATGAAATAAATGTTGCTGTATATCTCGTAACAAGGATAAATATCTATTGTACATACATATACCAAGGCTTTTTCCCCCTTACAAGGGAGGTAGCCAAAAAGGGAAAGGCATAAAATCATTTCCACCCATTCCATCCCTGAATACACTCCACACCCCTCCACCCTCCCTCTTATCTGAGCACCTCCTGGATGTCAGGTCATCCCTCCACCTTGTCCACTGCCCTGGGTCAGAAGCAGTGTCGCAAGACACAGCACATCCACAGCAAGGCCGCTTCATTAAATCGGCGACCCCCCTTCTCCGTCCCCCAACTGCATAAAAGGAGAGGACGGAGAGAAATCCCTTCGGGCTGCGTCAAATTTTGCTCACACATACTACCTCACCCCCCATCCCCCCGCCCATTCCACCTCATGCAATCACAACATCATCCATATACAACCATTCTCCATTCACCCCTGTCTTCCGTCCTCTCCCGTCCTTCCTCAACAGACATTCCCCTCTTCCCTAAAGCCCCCTTCACCCCATCCATCCACCTCATCCTAGGACGTCCCCTCATGTTCACTTCCTCCACATCTGCCTCCCATACCTCTTTTACTAGTCTTTCTTCACTCATTCTTTCCATGTGTCCAAACCATCCTAATATTCTTTCATCAACCCTATCTCCCAGCTCCCTTTCCACCCCTGTTCTTCTCCTCACCTCCGCATTTCTCACTCTATCTAGCCTAGTAACCCCCATCATACTTCTCAGACACCTCATCTCAAACACATTCAAACTCCTTCTCTCTTCGTCTCTTATGTTTCATGTTTCTGCCCCATACAGTGCTGTTGGCACAATCACTCCTTCATACAGTCTCCTCTTAGCATCCATTCCCAAATGTCTATTCCTCATTACACTCTTTAATCCACCAAGGCATTTACTCGCTTCTCTCAATCTACATTCTACCTCCACCTTCACTCCACCTTTTGCCACATTTGCACCCAAGTATCTAAAACTATCCACTTCCTCCACTCACTCTCCCTTAATGCTCACTTCCAGTCTACTGCCACTTTCACCCCTTGTACATATCATCACCTTACTTTTACCCACATTTATCTTTAGCTTTCTTCTATCACATACTCTCCCAAACTCTGCCACCAACTTTCTCAGTCCCTCCTCCGATCCTGCCACAAGCGCAGTGTCGTCCGCAAACAACAGCTGGCTCACCTCCCACTTTTCTCCATTTTCTTTAACCATCTCCAATCCCTTGCCCACTACCCTTGCATTTACCTCTTGCACCACCCCATCCAAGTATAAGTTGAACAGCCAGGGCGACATAACGCATCCTTGACGAAGTCCCACCTTTACCTCGAACCACTCACTCTCTCCATTTCCAATCCTGACACAAGCTCTACTACTCTCATAAAAACTCTTGACAGCTCCCAGAAGCTTTCCTCCTATCCCGTATATCTGCATAGCATCCCACAGTGCCTTTCTGTCTACCCTATCATAAGCCTTTTCCAGATCCATAAAAGCCCAAAAAACATCCTTCCCCTTTCCTATAGCTTTCTCACATATCTGTCTTACCACAAAGATCTGATCTACACAACCTCTACCCGTCCTAAATCCACACTGTTCCTCACCAATTACTCCTTCTGTTCCTCTCCTAATCCTCTCAATCAAGATCCTCCCATAAGCCTTCCCAACTACACTTAACAAGCTAATCCTTCTGAAACTACTACATTCACACTTGTCCCCTTTTCCCTTGTAAAGAGGAACTATACAGGCACTCCTCCAGTCCTCCGGCACTCTACCCTCTCTCCAGCAAACATTAAATATGTATTGTGCAAAGATTATAAATTATTGTATGTTAAAAAAAAATAAGAATCTCATCACCGTTGTTGTACATAGTATCATCGGCATTTTGAATAAACAGTAACAGACGTCAGCAGCATTTAGCAGCAGACAGTCAGTATTTGCACAAGGGCAGTCTTACTTACTAGGGCTCTAGAGTTGACTAGTTCTTATAGCCCAGCGTGACGTTGGATGGCTTTCATCTAGGCATTTAACACTGCCACCCACTTCTCGGCGTTTCCCAGCTCTTTCTCTCTTTGACCTTTCCGATTTTTCGTAGCTCTCCGGGATCCGCACGAGACCTTGCTGGCTCGTGAGACTCCTCGATCATCCGGCCCGGCGAAATCTAGTATTAGTCTGTCGTAGTTTAGAGTAGTGTAGACCCCGTCCCCACTGGGCATATAACGTGTCATTCCACGTAGCTGTCGCCAGTCGTCAAGGAGCTATGTGACCCCTATAGTATTGTCCCTTTGGCTCTTCTGAGCACATTTCTTGTGCTATAGGGGGCTTGTCCCCCACCCCGACGTGCAGAATGCAGTCTTAAACTCCACCTCTGCAAACGAAAAACACTTCCCCTGACAACCCTAATATCGACCCGGATAAGGCTAAGCATGTTTTTCTCCACTCTGACCAAACCCGATTAGCTGAACTCAATCCCTTTATTCTGAAGAAATGTCTGTTTTTGTTTTTTGTTTTTTGTTTTTCTTTTTAGTGATATCAACCAGGTTAGGAAACTTAGAAGAGATGCGGAGATCTCCAAGTTACCTCCAACTCTGGGAAAGCTACACGCGAATTACTTAAAACAAAGAAGTTTCATACATTTAATGTTGTTGCCTCCCTTCCTAGGTCACTCAACTCCTGCAGAGAAGTAATCCACTGCAGAGATTTGATGACCATGGACGAGTCTGACATCATTGAAGAAATGAAAAACGAAGGGATTCTAGATGTCAAATTCATAACGCGAAAGGAGCGGGAAAAGAACATGCGAGTGAACACGCTCCTCATTATCCTCACTTTTAACTCCACAAAACTCCCTGACCATGTCAAAGTTGGATACATCCATGTCTCAGTACGACCATATATCCCCAACCCTTTGCGCTGTAATGAGTGTTTTAAATATGGTCACCTTGCTAAGTTTTGTCATAACCAAACGATCGTGTGCGGTAAGTGTGCAGGCGAACATATATTCTACAGATGCCTGCTATTCAAATGTGTTTCAATGTGTCAACTGCCCCTCTAACAACAAGCATGCATCCACCTCCCGAGATTGTCCCACCTTCAAAATAGGAAAAGAAAATTGTACCGAGAAAGCAACTTATGGCATCTCTTTCTACGAATCACGGAAGCGTGTAATGGAAAGACAATTTACTCCAACTAGTCCCTCCGGAGCAACGCCCTGTGCTTCTGCAGTCAAGAAAACGTACAGAACCATTGAACCACAAACTGTAAACAAGCACTTGGATAAGGACAAAGATCTCTGGCCACCTACCAAACAAACCACGCACTCGCACCTTCCTTCCCCAACTACCCCAGAGCTTCCACTATGTGTGCTTACACATGTGGAAGAGAATGTTCCCATGGAGATCGCCGGCTCCTGCAAACAATTATTAAGTCCGATATCCAGCCCAGACCGAGCATCGGGGGCAAAACACACCTCTCCCACTAAGGCCACGAAAGGAAGAAATCGAGGGAAAAAAAAAAATAATAATAATAATAATAATAATAATAATAATAATAAATAATGAAAATTGTCTAGTGGAATTGCCGAGGTATAAGAAATAAAGTAAATGACCTGTCTATTTGCAACTCTATAATCAACCCCTCAGTTATATATCTACAGGAAACATTCCTAAATTCCAGCTTTCAATTACACCTGGACAACTTTACCTCCTATAGGAAGGACAGGCTGGAGGTGGGGTCGCAGTTGTTGTCAGCGACTGCCTTCCCCAAGCGTAGCTGCCACTATCAACAACCTTGGAGGCAGTCGCTCTCAAAACGAAAATACAGAATAAACTTGCGTCCATCTGCCCTATATATTTACCTCCCAACCAACCATTCCCGCTACAGGAGGTAAATAACCTTACAAGACAGCTGCCTCACCATAAACTCATAGTTGGAGATTTCAACTCCCACCATCACATGTGGGGGAATGATAGAACATATGCCCGAGGGGAGCAGATGGTGACAGTTCTGAAAATCAACAACCTGGTCCTCCTAAACACTGGCGATCCCACTCGTGTAGACAATGCTAGGGGCACTTTTTAATGCATCGATTTATCCATATCATCTCCTGCACTGTCTGACGACATAGAATGGACTACGCATGACGATACCATGCTCAGCGATCATTTCCCAGTCATCCTAAAAATAGGGGATGACCACGTTACGGCTGCTCCAACCTATGGAGACATTCAACCCCACCCTGTCCCAAATTCATCATGGCGAAAGCCAACTGGGAAATGTATCGGCGTACTACCAACGCCAACACCACAGGGGACAATATGGATGACAAAGTAGTCAATTTAACATCATCTATTTTGAATTCAACGCATAAGCACATACCAAAGACCTCGGCATTTCCTAAGCATAGAGTTCCTTGGTGGACATCAGACTGCAGAAAAGCACTTTGCAAGCGGAATATTTCTAATCGAACTTTCAAAAACAACCCAATTTTACCCAACTTGATTACTTCTAAAAAGGCGGAAGCAGAGACCCGTAAAATCATTAAACAGTCCATGCGAAAGTCTTGGCGTGATTCTATATCGACAATTAACATGCATACCCCTCCAACGCAGATTTGATCAGACGTCCGAAGAATTGACAGCAAAAGACTTTGACGATAGGAACCACATTTGTAGATACGCCCACCGACATCACAAACATAAAAGCAGACACATTTACACAAACAAACAATACAGATAACTATTCGCCAACATTACTACAGCATAAACAAAGACTGGAAGCAGAGCCACTGGTCTTCCGTACACATACACACCACGAATACAATACTCCCCTCCAAACACACGAGCTTAAACAGGCTTTTAGCTAGCTCGTGTGGAGGGACCTCTGCTGGCCCGGATGAGATTAGGTATGAGATGCTGCAACATTGAAATTCAATCTCGCTCAACAAATTACTAGAACTATACAACGAAATTTGGAATAATCATGACTTCCCAGAAACATGGAGACATGCCCACGTCATACCTGTTCTCAAAAAGGGAAAGGACCGAAAGAGTCCTTCCTCTTATCGCCCTATAGCGCTTACCAACTACTTATGCAAAGTATTTGAACGTATGGTCAATGACAGATTGAAATTCTTCTTCGAATATTAGGATTTAATAGTTCCTACTCAATGTGGTTTCAGGAAAAATCGAAGTAATCTCGACCATTTGGTCAACTTAGAACATGATATCCGTTCAAGTTTCGAGAAGAAAAATTTCCTTGTAGCTTGCTTCTTAGATTTAGAAAGGGCCTACGACATAGCATGGCTACGTGGTATCCTTGAAAAACTCTATGCACTTGGCCTTAGAGGGAATCTCCCTATTTTTATACAAAAGTTTTTACCAGAGCGAACATTCTCTGTCAAAATTAAAGATTGCTTTTCATCAGTACGCATACAAGAAAATGGCGTGCAATAAGAGACTTAATTTAATACGCAAACTAACTGGCACAAATTGGGGAGCAGATAGGAAATCTTTGCTAAGGATTTATGACTCCCGAATGAGATCTAAATTAGACTATGGGTGTTAGATTTATGGTTCGGCAACAACCCCGCTACAACCCCTGAACACCATCCAAAACAAAGGCCTGCGACTTACACTTGGAGCATTACGCTGCACAAGAATCGAGAGGCTGGAAGTTGAAGCCAATGTCCCCCCCCCCACCGGTCCACTACAGGCGCGAACTTCTTACACTCCACTACACCGTCAAAGTGTTTCGTATCCCACAATATCCCTGCAAGCTGGCGGCGTCCCAATACGAGCACTTTACCAACTCCAGCCTTAATCCCTTTTCCATCAGGATCCGAACCTTGTGCGAGCAGTATTCAGTGCGACTGTGGTCTATTGAAAAATTGAAGACGTTCCAGATACCATCGTCGGAAAAGATCAATCTGAACGTTGACATCAATGGAGACCTCCACAAGAAATCGTGCTCGGTGGAAGAAATTAGACAGAAGACCCTACAAGTCATCAACGGGTACACAGGGCACAGGGCACCGTATACAGATGGTTCCAGGTGTGGCCGTAAGACAGGGTTATATAGCTCCATAACCCGGATGATGTTCAGATTGCCGGACCATACGAGCATTTATATTGCCGAACTCTTCAGAATATACAAAGCTATAGAAAAGGCTCAATCTGACACACATAGTAACTTTGTTATTTTCTCAGATTCCTTGAGTGTATTACAGTCAATTAAGCCAGGTGACCAAATGATGAATTTTCTCTTGGGCAAAATCATTGCGACCAACAAGTCCATTACTCTCTCTTGGGTTCCCAGCCACAGTGGGACCTCCGCGAACGAGAAAGCGGACACGCAGGCCAAATCTGCGTTAGAAAATTACTATTATAGATATACCCGTAGGCATAGGCACTTTCAATTCAATCTTAAGAAAATAATTACACGCCCAGTGGCAACACCAGTGGGACAATCTCCACATCACACATAAAAAAGGAGCATATAACAGACTGGTCAACATCATACAGAAGCAATAGACGGGAGGAAAGCGCCATAGCAAGGCTGAGGATGAATTCCACCTACATCACCCACCTAGATCCTTATATCACTGGCGTATTTCCTCCCCAGTGCAATACCTGCAACGCTACACTATCTATAAGTCACATAGTCATACACTGCACGAAATATAACACACAGCGCCAGGAGCTTATACATCACTGCAGACTCAATAGTATTCATTTAAACGTGGGAAATCTTTTGCCCAATGATTGTTTCCTTATTGACAAAGTAGTGCTTTATTTACGCACAACAGGACTGTTGTGGAAATTGTAATGGCAAATTAAACAGGATCGCAGGTTCACACCAGGCTTAATGAACCCCTTATGGGTCGAAAGCCTTGATCCAACAAAACAAAAAGAATAAACACAGATCAGTCATGGGATTGACTTTAAATATCCTAGCTATTCTTCTATAAGATAACTGTTCTTTAAGGAATAGTACCAGCCGTTAGCACTGAGCACGAAGTATTCATTCCAAGTGTACTTAAGGGTAGATATACCGCGGTGAACTAAATGTTCTGACAGGTGCATTCCGACGAGTACACCATTGGCACTGAGCAGGGAAGTGCTCATTCCAAATGTGCCCAAGGGGATCATACCACGACAAGCTCAATGGTGTGTTCTGACTCTCCTTATACAAAAACCTCCCATACCTTTCTCTCCTTACCACTCGTTTCAGGCTGGACACTTAGCTTACTTCACACAGAAGTAACACGGGCAACGCCGGAGCAAAGCCTACATTGGTGACCAGTAGTGGAGTCAACAGAATCTTTTAGATGCCATCTCTCTTTTGATAGATTCGGAGGTCGAAGACGACGACGATAACCCTGATGACCTCTAGAATTATAGGTACCGCATTACTAAATGTAGGTTAGATAGGTTAGGTTAGAATAGACGAATTTATCATACTTTAATTTCTTCGACTTCCGCATCTACCAAAACAAAGATGGCGTCTCAAGCAGTCGAAGCGGCTACATTTGTTTGTGTATCGCTTTTAGCAACTTTTTTGTTATTGGTTTTATCTAAGAATAACGTATATTACGTTGATGTATTATGATTTATGGGGATAGGAGGTATATTCGTCACAATGTTCACACATTATGATTTAGAAAATTATTAATTTTCTTTTGCTATATCACGTAGGTGTGCACTTAAAAAATACCAGTTATCATTACTATGTAGAAAAATCGTATAAAATGTGTGCGCACACACGCATGCGCACACACACACACGCACGTGCAAACATCCATAAGCGCACACACACACGCACGCACGCGCACACACATACTCACGCATGCGCACACACATGCACGCACGCGCACACACGCATGCGTGCACACACATACGCACGCGTGCGCACACACGCACGCACACGCACACACGCACGCACACACACACACACACACACACACACACACACACACACACACGCACGCACGCACGCACACACACACACACACGCACGCGCACACATAAACACACGCACACACCCAGGCGCATGCGTGCACACATGCGCTGATGCGCGCACACACGTACACACACGCACGCGCGCGCACACACGTACACACACGCACGCGCGCGCACGCACGCACACACGCGCACACTCACACATAGATTAAAGAACTAAAGTTAAGTTTAGGTTACGGTTTAGATTGAGGTAAGCTTTAGATTGAGGTAAGCTTTAGATTGAGGTTTAGATCAAAGTGAGGTTAGACTGAGGTAAGGTAAAGTATGTTTAGAGAAAGGAGGGTGACAGAGTGAAAGTATGAAACAATGTTCAGTTGGTACAATCTATTCAAGGTTAGCCATAAAATTTCGTTTAAGTTAAAGGTAAGATTTAGATTAAGATATGAATTAAGGTAAGCTTTAGATTAAGCTTTAAATTAAGGTAAGATTTAGAGTGAGGTACGGTAAACCTTACATTGAGGTTAGGTTTAGATTAAAGTTAGGAATGTTACGTTTAGAATACCAGTATATTTTCAAGGTAAGTTTAGAATTTCAGTATGTTTTCTGGTGGGAGCTAGAATAATGTATTCCAAAAATTGAAAAATATCAAATGTTTAGTTAAGTGGAAAATACTATTGTTTTATCAAGTTCCGTTAATACATACCAAGTATTGAGCAACATTAGCGAAGAAAATCTCCAAATTCACATGAAATTACGTTAATTTCAAATGTATTTTTTGTTAGTCTTTGAATAACCCCCAAAATTAGGTTTCCTTTACTATATGGAAAAATTTCATGATTGTTGCACCATCTTTTTCTTTACGTTGAGTTTTTAATATCGACTTTATTATTGTAGTATGTTATTGTTATTAATCTATTATAACTATTATTACTATATATTATTTAATACCACATGTACCATTATTTTTTCTTTCTTTACATAATGAATTATGTCAATGACTATCAATTGATTAAACATGCTCTGTTCTTACCTATATACATTAGTTTTTTCCTTCTGTACATAACGAGTTATGTCAATGATTATTATTTTATGCACTCATTATGATCAATATGTTCTGTTCTTAGGATATAAGAACATAAGAATGAAGGAGAATGCAAGAGACCACAAGGTCTGCACTGGGCAGTTCCATGTCCATTACCACCTGTCATTCCCATCCATAAAGTTGTCTAACCTTTTCTTAAAACAGATAGCTTCAGCGCTCACTATGATTGCATGATTAATAAGGTGACCATTGTTTTGGTAATCGAGTTCTTGCCTATTTCTTTCTTAAATCTAAAGTTGTCCAATTCGAATCCATAAGTGGGAGTCCTGCCTGTTGTTTTATGTCTCGCGAGTCATACAAGCTTATAATGTAGTCTACGCTGTAACATTATACACTTACGTTTTCTACTATTAATAGTTCTCATCCATTTTCTTTCTTTAAAGTTAGCCCAATCATAATTATTTGCGACGTAAACTTCGATTTTATTTAACAAATATGTATACACAGATAAAAATACAATGCATAGAATTTGTGAGGATGGCAGAAAAAAGTATATGAAACTTGTTACCATTGTGGTCCTCTTAAGGGGGCCCCCCTCGGATGGGCTCATGGGGGAGCCCCTCGGCTGGGCTCAAGGGGGAGCCCCTTCGCCGGGGCTCGAGGGGGAGCCCCTCGACCAGGGCTCGAAGGGGGCCCCCTCGGCCGGGGCTCGAGGGTAAGCCCCTCGGCCGTGGCTCGCGGGGAAGCCCCTCGGCCGGGGTTGCCGGGGCTCACGGGGGAGCCCCACGGCCGGGGCTCAAGGCGGCCCACCTCGGCTGGGCTCAGAAGGGAGCCCCTCCTCCGGGGCTCGAGCGAGAGGCCCTCGGTCGGGGCTTGAGGGGGACTCCCTCGGCCGGGGCTCGCGGGGGAGCCCCCCTACCGGGGCTCGAGGGGAAGCCCCTCGGCAGGGCTCAAGGGGGCCGCCCTCGGCTGGGCTAATGGGGGAGCCCCTCCGCCGGGGCTCGAGGCGGAAGCCAATCGGCCAGGGCTCGCGGGGGCCCCGTTGGCTGAGCTCAAGGGGGAGCCCATCTGCCGGGACTCGAGGGGGAGCCCCTCGGCCGAGGCTCGAGGTGGGCCTCCTCGGCCGGGGCTCGAGGGCGAGCACCTCGGCCGGGGCTCGAAGGGGATTCCCTTGGCCGGGGCTGCCGGGGCTCAAGGGGGAGCCCCCAGGCCGGGGCTCAAGGGGGTCCCCGTCGGCTAGGCTCAAGAGGGAGCCCCTCGGCCGGGGCTCACGGGGGAGCCATTCGGCCGGGGCTCGCAGGGGAGCCCCTCGGACGGGGTCGCGGGGGAACCCCTCGGCCGGAGCTCAAGGGGGCCCCCGTCGGCTGGGCTTAAGAGGAAGCCCCTCGGCTGGGCTCAAGGGGGAGCCCCTCCGCCGGGGCTCGAGGGGGAGCCCCTCGGTAGGGCTCGAGGGGGAGTCCGTCGACCGGGGACTCGCGGGGAAGCGACTCGGACAGGGCTTATCTGGGCTCAAGGGTGAGCCCCTCGGACGGGGCTCGCGGGGGAACCCCTCGACCGGAGCTCGAGGGGGGCCCCCTCGGCCGGGGCTCGAGGGTGAACCCCTCGGCCAGGGCTCGCGGGGGAGCCCGTCGGCCGGGGCCGCCGGGTCTCACTTGTGAGCCCGTCGGCTGGGATTAAGAGGAAGCCCCTCGGCTGGGCTCAAGGGGCTCGAGGAGGAGTCCGTCGAGCGGGGACTCGCGGGGAAACGAGAAGGCCAGGGCTCGCGAGGGAGCCCCCCTACCGGGGCTCAAGGTGAGCCATCCTTGGCTGGGCTCAAGGGTGAGCCCCTCGGCCGGGGCTCGAGGGGGGCCCCCTCAGCCGGGGCTCGAGGGTGAACCCCTCGGTCGGGGCTCGCGGGGGAGCCCGTCGGCCGGGGCCGCCGGATCTCACTTGTGAGCCCCCTCGGCTGGGCTCCAGGGGTAGCCCATCGGCCGGGTCTCGAGGGGGAGCCCTTCGGCCGGGGCTCGAAGGGGGGCCCCTCGGCCGGGGCTCACGGGGGAACCAGTCGGCCAGGGCTGCCGTGGCTCACGGGGGAGCCCCCTCGGCTGGGCTAAAATGAGAGCCCCTCAGCTGGAGCTATAGGGGGAGCCCCTCGGCCGAGGCTCGAGGCGGAGCCCCACAGCCAAGGCTCACGGGGGAGCCCCCTCGGCTTGGCTCAAGGGGGAGCCCCTCGGCTGGGGCTCGAGAGGGAGCCCCTCGTCCGGGGCTCGAGAAGGAGCCCCACGGCCGAGGGTAGCGGAGGAGCACCTCGGCCGTGGTTCGAGGGGGAGCCCTCGGGCGAAGCTCGAGGGGGGCCCCTTCGGCCGGGGCTCGAGGGTGAGCACCTCGGCTGGGTCTCGCAGGGGAACCCCTTGGCAGGGGCTGCAGGGGCTCAATGGGGAGCTGTAAGGGTGGACATCCCACCCTTACCACGTGGACTACGTTGGGTCACGTGACGGAGCTTGCAGTCAGCCCAGCACACCTGACCAGGCCGGAGGAATGTGACCGTGAGGTCATGCGTAGGTGCCCAGGGCTGCCAACTAGGCCCAACTATACGGGGTCACCGCTGCCGCTACGCGCATGCGCAGATCGCCACTACCAACTCTACCTCACCTTCACGGATGTGCAAGAGGGAAGGACATGGAGATGAAGAAAGTTACTTTACGGCCGTTTGCCGTTGAGGGCGGACCCACCCATCCCCCTCCCAGTTCTACAGAGGGAGGGCACCGCCTGGAGGAGATCGTCTGGAATAGGAGACCCAAGGAAGAGGTGCAGCGCCCGTCCGCCTGAAGGAGAAGGACACAGGGGACTCGCCTGGAGGAGATCGTCTGGAATAGGAGACCCAAGGAAGAGGTGCAGCGCCCGTCCACAGAGGAAAGACACAGGGGACTCGCCTGCGGAGATTGGACTCTTCGGCCTCGCGTTGCAGAGCCGAGGAGTGGTTTGTGTATCTATATATCTTGTACATATTGAGTAGGCCGTGCTATATATCACACAGGTGATATTTCTATTGTATGTGTTAGATAGGATAGTTGTGCTTTGTGTTATCCAATAAAAACACGTGATCGTGTTACCTTGGTGTTTCTTTTCTCTCACGTCCAAATTCTCAATAATACCGAGTGTACATAAATTTGTACCCCCCTGACAGGAGCCCCCCGGCCGGGACTCAAGGGGGGCCCATCGTCTGGGCTCAAGGGGGAGCCCCTCGGCCAGGGCTCGTGGGGGGCCCCATCGGCCGGGGCTCGAGGGTGAGCCCCTCGGCCAGGGCTGCCGGGGCTCGCGGGGAAGCCCCTTGGCCGGGGTTCATGGGGGAGCCCCCCGGCCGGGGCTCAAGGAGGCCCCCCTCGGCTGAGCTCAATGGGTAGCCCCCCGGCCGGGGCTCAAGGAGGCCCCCCTCGGTTGAGCTCAATGGGTAGCCCCTCGGCCGGGGCTCTCGGAGGGGGGGGGGCTTGGCCGGGGCTCATGGGGGAGCCCCTCGGCCGAGGCTGCCGGGGCTCGCAGGGGAGCCCCTCTATCGAGGCTCGCGGTGGAGCCCTCCGGCCTTAGCTCGGGGCGGGCCCCATCGGCCGGGGCTCGAGGAGGAGCCCCCCTCGGCTGGGCTCAAGGGGGAGCCCCTCGGCCGGGTTTCGCGAGAGCCCCCTCAGCCGGGGCTCGAGGGGGAGCCCCTCGGCGGGGCTCAAAGAGACCACCCCTCGGCTAGGCTCAAGGGGTGGGGCCCCTCTGCCGGGGCTCGAGGAGGAGCCCCTCGGCCGGGGCTCGCGGGGGGGGCCCTCGGCCACTCCCCCGTAAGCCCCGGCAGCCCCGGCCGGGGGCACCCCGCGATGCCCGGTCGATTGGCTCCCCCTCGAGCCCCGGCAGAGGGGCTCCCCCTTGAGCCCAGCCGAGAGTGGGGCCCCCTTGTACACCCGCCGAGGGGTTCCTCCTCGAGCCTTGGCCTGGGGGCTCCCCCGCGAGACCCGGCTGAGGAGCTCCCCTTTGAGCCCATCCGAGCGGGGGTTCCCCTTGAGCCCTGCCGAGGGGCTCCCCCTCGAGCCCCGGCGGAGGGGGGCCCCCCTGAGCTCCGCGAGCCCCGGCAGCCCCGGCCGAGGGGCTCCCCCTTGAGCCTAGATGAGGGGGGCCCCCTTGAGCCCCCGGCCGCTCCCCCGTAAGCCCACGCAGCACCCCCGCGATCCCCGGTAGATGGGCTCCCCCTCGAGCCCCGGCAGAGGGGCTCCTCCTTGAGCCCAGCCGAGGCTGGGGCCCCCTTGAACCCCGCCGAGGGTTTCCCCCTCGAGCCTTGGCCTAGGGGCTACCAAGCGAGACCCGGCCGAGGAGCTTCCCCTTGATCCCAGCCGAGGGGGGATTCCCCTTGAGCCCCGCCGAGGGGGGCTCCCCCTCGAGCCCCGGCCGAGTGCCCCCCCCCCGAGCTCCTTGAGACCCGGCTGAGGGGCTCACCCTCGAGCCCCGATCGAGGGGCTCACCCTCGAGCCCCGATCGAGGGGCCCCTTTTGAGCCCCAGCCGAAGAGCTTCCCCTCGAGCCCCGTCCAAGGGGCTCACCCTTGAGGCCCGGTCGAGGGGCTCCCCATTGAGCCCCGGCCGACGGGCTCCCCCTCGATCCCCGGCCGAATGGCTCTCCCTTCAACCCAGCCGAGGGGGGCCCCCTTGATTCCCGGCTAGAGGGGCTCCCCCTCGAGCCCCGGTCGAGGCCACACACCCCCCCCCGAGCTCCGCGAGCCCCGGTCGAGGGACTCCTCCTTGAGCCCCGCCAGCCACGGCCGAGGGGCTCCCCCTCGAGTCCCGGCCGAGGGGCGCCCCAGCGACCCCCGGCCGTGGGGCTCCCCCGCGAGGCCCGGCCGAGCGGCCCCACCCCCGGTATCTCGCCGAGGGGAGGGGCCCCTTTGAGCCCCACCGAGGGGCTCCCCCTCGAGCCCCGGCCGGAGTGCTCCCACGCGAGCCCCGGCCGAGGAGCTCCCACTTTAGCCCCGCCGAGGGGGGCTCCCCCTCGAGCCCCGGCCGAAGGGGCCCACCCCGAGCTCCGGCCGAGGGGCCCCCCAGCGAACCCCGGCCGAGGGGATCCCCCTCGAGCCCCGGCAGAGCGGCCCCACCCCTTGAATCTAGCCGAGGGTAGGGGCCCCTTTGAGCCCCACCGAGGGGCTCCCCCTCGAGCCCCGGCCGGAGTGCTCCCCCTCGAGCCCCGGCCGGGAGGCTCCCCCTCGAGCCCCGGCAGGGGGGCTCCCCCGCAAGATCCGGCCGAGGGGCTCCCCCTTGAGCCCAGCCGAGGGGGGCTCCCCCTCGAGCCCCGGCCAAAGGGGCCCACCCCGAGCTCCGGCCGGGGGATTCCTCCGCGAGCCCCGGCAGCACCGGCCGAAGGGCTCCCCCGCGAGCCCCGGCAGCCCCGGCCGAGGGGCTCCCCCGTGAGCCCCGGCCGAGGGGCCCCCCCTCGAGCCCCGGCCGAGTCGCTCCCCCTCGAGCCCCGTCCGAGGGGCTCCCCCTCGAGCCCTGTCCGAGGGGCTCCCCATTGAGCCCAGCCGAAGGAGGCCTCCTTGAGCCCCGACCGGGGGGCTCTCCCGAGAGCTATGGCCAAGGGGCTCCACCGCGAGCCCCGGCAGCCCTGGCCGAAGGGCTCACCCTCGAGCCCTAGCCGATGGGGCCACCCCTCGAGCACCGGCCGAGGGGCTCCTCCTTGAGCCCAGACGATGGGGGCCCCCTTAAGCCCCGGCCGGGGTGTCCCCCGTGAGCCCCCGCAGCCCCGACCAAGGGGGTTCCCCCGCGAGACCCCCGGCCGAGGTGCTCGCCCTCGAGCCCCGGCCGAGGGGCTCCTCCGCTAGCCCCGGCCGTGGGGCTCCCTCTCGAGCCCCGGCTGGTGGGCACCCCCTCAAGCCCCGGCCGAGGGGCTCCCCCGTAAGCCCCGGTAGCAACCCCGCGATCCCCGATAGATGGGCTCCCCCTCGAGCCCCGGCAGAGGGGCTCCTCCTTGAGCTCAGCCGAGGCTGGGGCCCCGTTGAACCCCGCCGAGGGGTTCCCCCTCGAGCCTTGGCCTAGGGGCTACCCCGCGAGACCCGGCCGAGGAGCTTCCCCTTGAGCCCAGCCGAGGGGGGGATCCCCTTGAGCTCCGGCCGAAGCCCCCCTCCCCCCACGAGCTCCGTGAGCCCCGGCCGAAGGGCTCAAGGGGGAGCCCCCCGGCCGGGGCTCGAGGGGGACCTCTTCGGCCGGGGCTCGAGGGGGGCCCCCTCGGTCGGCGCTGGAGGGTGAGCCTCTCGGCCAGGGCTCGCTGCGTAGCCCGTCGGGCGGGGCTACCGGGGCTCACGTGGGAGCCCCCTCGGCTGGGCTCAAGGGGGAGCCCCTTAGCCGGGGCTCGAAGGGGAGCCTCTCGACCGGGGCTCGAGGGGGAGCCCCACGGCCGGGACACGCGGGGGAGCCTCTCGGCCGGGGTTCGAGGGGGAGCACCTAGGTCAGGGCTCGAGAGGGGCCCCCTCGGCCGGGGCTCGAGGGCGAGCACCTCGGCCTGGTCTCGCGGGGGACCCCCTTGGTCGGGGCTGCCGGGGCTCAATGGGGAGTCCCCCAGCCGGGGATCAAGGGGGCCCCCCTCGTCTGGGCTGAAGGGGGAGCCCCTCCGCCGGGGCTTGAGGGGGAGCCCATCGACCTGGGCTCAAGGGGAGCCCCCCGGCCTAGGCTCAAGAGGGAGCAGCCCCTCGGCCAGGGCTCAAGGGGTAGCCCCTCGCCGGGGCTCAAGGGTGAGCTCCTTAGGCCGGGGCTCGAGGGGGACCTCTTCGGCCGGGACTCAAGGGGGACCTCTTCGGCCGTAGCTCGAGGGGGGCCCCCTCCGCCGGGGCTTGAGGGGGAGCCCTCGACCGGGGCTCGCGGGAGAGCCCCCCGGTCTGGGCTCAAGGGAGCCCCCCTCGGCTAGGCACTAGGGGGAGCCCCTCGGCCGAGGCTCAAGGGGGAGTTCCCCGGCCGGGGCTCGAGGGGGGCCCCCTCGGCAGGGGCTCGAGGGCGAGCACCTCGGTAGGGGCTCGCGGGGAACCATTCGGCTGGGGCTGCCGGGGCTCGCGTGAGAGCCCCTCGTCCAGGGCTCGCAGTGGACCCCCCGGCCGTGGCTCAAGGGGGCCCCCCTCGGCTGGGCTCAAGGGGGAACCCCTCAGCCAGGGCTCGAGGGGGAGCCCCTCGGCCGAGACTCGAGGGGGGCCCCCTCGGGCGGGGCTCGAGGGGGAGCCCCTTGGCCGGGGAAGGGGAGCCCCCAGCCATGGCTCAAGGAACCCCCCCGAGGCCGGGGCTCAAGGGTAAGCACCTTGGCCGGGGCTCGAGGGGGAGCCCTTCGTCTGGGCTGAAGGGGGAGCCCCTCGACCGGGGTTCGAGGGTGAGCCCCTTGGCCAGGATGGGGGGAGCCCCACAGCCATGGCTCAAGGGGGCCCCCATCGGCTGGGCTCAAGGGGGAACCCCTCGGCCGGGGCTCGAGGGGGAGCCCCTCTGCCAGGGCTCGAGGGGGGCCTTATCTGTCGGGGCTCGAGGGCGAGTACCTCGGCTGGGCTGAAGGGGGACCCTGTTGTTTCTCGTCCAACATATGGTCATGTTTGAGATTTTGAAGTGGTAACGTGGTTCGTAGTTTGAGCCGCGTTTCGGAGGCTTAAGATAAACACGGCGGAGCAGCGTAGCTCTCTCTCTGTGATCTTCTTCTTCTTTATTTTGTGACAGGAGGTGTTTATATACATGGCTCATGGCTAGATTGCCGACGAGATATTATTCATTTACAAGGTGCTGTTTTAGCAAATATTAGAGATCAGGATAGGTTTTAAATATTTTACAATTTGACAATCTCCTTGACAGTAGCGCATGGGATTCGAACCCGATGCGTCTGGAAGTAAACTCCCAAGACACACTCGCCTTAGACCGCTCGACCACTTGACAGCATAAATCCATGAGAACTCATAGTCAACCTGAAAAAAAATTACAATTTGCATATACAGTACATATGTACAATGTCCTACAGTTATCCGAGGTTTGGACAGGATGGATATGTCCCGTAGGAAAATAGATTATGATATTAATGGAAATATCGCTTGGGTTTTCCGAGGTGTCGATACCGGCGCCCAGGTGCTGGTCGTAAGGTTGACGCCCTGGTCCGAACAATAGAGACTTGACCGCGGGATGACCCTTCCGTGACAAAGTGAGGTCAGAGTACTACTTGACTCCTACATGCACCGAGATGCATATGTGCAGTGCTGATAGTATGTGTAGAGGCGATAGATGAAGATCTAGGAGGTCTAGACGTTCAACAACCCCCCTCGCCGGGCCTGGAGGGGGAGCCCCTCGGCCGGGGATCAAGGGGGCCCCCCTCGGCTGGGCTCAAGGGGGAGCCCCCTCGGCCGGGGCTCGAGGGGGAGCCCCTCTGTCGGGGCTCGAGGGGGGCTCCCTCGGCCGGGGCTCGCGTGGTACCCCCTTGGCCGGGGCTGCCGGGTCTCACCGGGGAGTCCCCCGGCCGGGGCTCAAGGGGACCCCTCGGCTGGGCTCAAGGGGGAACCCCTCGGTCGGGGCTCGAGGGGGGAGCCCCTCGACCGGGACTCGAGGGGAGGCTCCTTGGCCGGGGCTCGAGGGTGAGCCCCTCTGCCGGGGCTCGGTGGGGAGCCTCTCGGCCGGGGCTCGCGGGGTAGCCCCCCGGCCGGGGCTCAAGGGGGCCCCCCTCGGCTGGGCTTAAGGGGGAGCCACTCGGCTGGGCTCAAGGGGGAGCCCTTCCACCGTGGCTCAATGGGGAGCCCCTCGGCCGGGGTCGAGGGGGCCGGGGGCTCAAGGGGGAGCCACTCGGCCGGGGCTCGCTGGGGAGCTCCCCGACCGGGGCTCAAGGGGGCCCCCCTCGGCTGGTCTCAAGGGTGAAGCCCTCAGCCGGGGCTCGAGGGGGAGTCCCTCTGCCGGGGCTCGAGGGGGAGCCCTCTGGCCGGGTCTCGCGGGGGAGCCCCTCGGCCGGAGCTCGAGGGTGGCATCCTCGGCCGGGGCTCGAGGGGGAGCCTTTCGGCCGGGGCTCGCCGGGGGGGGGGGCTCAAGGGGGCCCCCCTCGGCTGGGCTCAAGGGGGCCCCCCTCGGCTGGGCTCAAAGGGGAGCCCCTCGGCCGGGGCTCGAAGGGGGCCCCTTCGGCCGGGGCTCGAGGGTGAGCACCTCGTCTGGGGCTCACGGGGTACCCCCTTGGCCGGGGGTGCCGGGGCTCACGGGGAAGCCCCCCGGCCGGGGCTTAAGGAGGCCCCCCTCGGCTGGGCTCTAGGGGGAGCCACTCGGTCGGGGCTCCCCCTCAAGCCCCGGCCGAGGGGCTCCCCCTCAAGCCCCGGCCGAGGGGCTCCCCCTCAAGCCCCGGTGGAAGGGCTCCTCCTTGATCCCAGCCGAGGGGGGCCCCCTTGATCCCCTCCGAGGGGCTCCCCCTCGAGCCCCGCCCGGGTGCTCCCCCTTGAGGCCCGGCCGAGGGGCTCCCCCTTGAGCCCAGCCAAGGGGGGCCCCCTTAAAGAAAACAGAGAACAGTGGATCAAATTCTTTAACAAGGATAATGAAAACAAGGTCATTACCAGAAATATGCCGAATAGTAGTGCCAGAATGGTAACTAAACTACGATTGATTATTAAGGAATGTCTGGTCACGAATACCACAGGTAAGATAGTAGTTATACAGATATATCTAGAAGTAACTGGGAAATACTACGTTAATTAGAATTGTTTTAATTGGTATTCAGAAGAAATTTATTCGTGATTCGCTGCCATCATCCCAATCACAAAGATTGTTATTTGAATACGAAGTAGTTTCTGGACACCACACTGTTTTATTCCACCCCCCCTTAGGTCTTTTAGGTATTACTTTGCATTTGCGGGATCGCGAGTGGAGGTAATAAAAGGATCCGAGTATATTCATGTTTGTTTATATTAATATATGAGACAATGAAAAAAAAAATTCACCTCAACACATATAACATAGCCTAGGTTACAATTCCCTTTTAACCTAGTCTCAACGCAACATAATTATGGTAAAAGTAATGCGTAGTTTCCACCAAGGGAAGATGTTGGCTTGGGGGGTAGGAATTTAATGCCCCCGGACACGTATGTTGGTCTTTTTTTTCATGACTTTTTATCCACTTACATAATTATCACAGATTTACAACCGATGGTTTATAATTACGAACCACTATATACAAATGGACAATGTATACAAAATCTTTACATTTAACTTCAAGATAGAAATAACCTACGAATACAAAGGTAGTGTGTTTAACGCTCTCGATCATGCGATTGAAACATGTGGGTTTCCGCCGCTAAGCTTTCCGGCCACCTTTAATCCGCCATTTTGGACGACGTCTTATTTTCAAGTATTAATCTATTTCTCCATATATAGATCACTGAACTCTATTTTACACATGAATTACAGATTTCTGTTCTATGCCATGATATCCCTACTTACTCGACACTTTAGAGGAATTCCCATTTGTCATCTAACCTAACGCACCCACCAATTTATCGTTGGGAGAAGGCAATTTCCGGCCACAATCTCTTGCATTTATAAACGATTTTTTTTTTTTTTTTTTTTTTTTTTTTTTTTTTTCTTGACACGTATGATACTTGGGGATCACTACGTTCCTACGCTCGGATACAAGTTTAAGTGTGAATTGGTGTGCACTCCCTATCCATTTTCGTCCCTGTCAATGGGATGACTCGCCGTTGAATGCCATCATAAATTGAATAACTACTGTATTGCAGATATCTCCATAATCTCCAATATTCCATAAGGGTGACTCGCCGTTGAATGCATACCCCACGCGTTATACACCCGTGCGCTCAGGATTGTGTTTGCATACTTGGTGGAGTCCCCGCCTATCACTTCGTGAATGAAGCTAAAGTTTTGCTACATCTTTTTATGTTGGAGTATCCATATGATTGAAAACCCTAAAAATACTTCTCTACTGTAATCCTGAACTGGGTGGTGGGGATTTTTCTTCACCAAAATTTAAGGTTCCTAATCGGTTCATACATACGAACATGTTCTCATGACGTAATGGAGGGGTGGAGGTAGAGATGCAATTCCCTCTACCTATACCTGCGATAAATCGAGTACATCTTCAAAAAGCGGAAAAAATATACTTAATTAAATCCCTGGCCTTACACGGTCTTACTCACCTGAAAGAAAATTTAACGCAACAACATGTGAAGAATCCTCTCTGAGTTTATCATACTCCACAATGAGCGCAATCCTATCGCTCTGAGAGTGACCACAGGTGACCCTTGGGTACACCGATCTTTTGTAGACGACTCCATGGATCCTCTAATCTTCGTATTGGTTGGATTCCCCAACTGACCTCTTACACGAGACTTGAGTGGACATATGCGGCAGCTGCGACCGAGGTAAGCCCCAACTCTCGCTTACGGATTCATGCAATGGGTGGCACACTACTCCTTCTGTGGTCTCACTTGTGGGCAATCGGCGATTATCCTCCAGGCCCTGAAGTTCTACACCCCTGCCAAGCGGGTAATTGTTAACTGAGTTGGGTTCGCGACCTCAACTCGAACTAAAGAATTCCAGTTTCCCCAATACTACTCCAATGAAGGGTCCTCGATAACCATCGTGGGTAGTCTCTCTCCTAGACTTTGACATGGGGTTTTCTGGTTCCCCTTAAGTCGATATAAACGCTGGTATTCTTAAAAAAATTCTATCCCTTGAAAACCAAGGGAAAGAAATATCTAAGGATTTCTTATTTTAAACATTTCTTTCCACTCGTAAGGGGAAAATCCTTCCCTTGGTAGATGTATATTATTGGAAAAGGAAAGAAATTCCTAATCCATCTCTTCAATATTTCCTTGGTAATATTTTTGAATGCAGCAATAATATGTTCTTTATAGTATGATATAGAAAAAAGAATTCAGTTTCGTATAGTTCTAGAAGTACTGGGGTGATCAAACTAATCTGCAGGTGAACTTTAGGGTTCTCATTAAGCGTTATGGAGCTCTCCCATACCTGTCTGACTTCTCCCCGTTGATTTTTTATTCTCTTGAATAAATATGACTTTTTCCCAGCATAACGTTCTCTTCCTAGCATTCCAATGAAAATTCTCTTGGTTTAAAACGTCACAACCTAATAGTACATCAGCCGCTAGATACGAGATGGGCACTATTGTGTAATCTCCTTTGTATTTCCTACGTTAATCCTAGTCCTAATCATTCCCATTATCATAAGCGGATTACCTGCGACTCCCTGTAATCTCGGTGGATTCCTATGACGGTTGAGTTCCCTTTTTGATTCACTTCGATGCTTTCTCTGATATTAGAGTATAGCTGCTTCCCATATCCACTAACGCTCTTATTTGTTGACCTACTTTCATGGTTATCACTGGTGACGATTTCTTATCGGTTAGTCGCATCGATTTCTTGGGGTACGTATGGAATAGGCCCTCCTTTTTAACTGGACGTTTCGGGTTTCCCTTCCAACAACCCGGTCGCCCACAGTCAAAGCAATGGTTAGATGGTGGTATCCTCCAACAATCTCTTAACCAATGAGTATTAGTATAACAGAAATAGCAGTATCTAAGATGATTTTGATTTACTTCTCGCACACCCTTCCTCTTCTCCTTACGGATCCTACCTTTAAGTTCAACCATTTCACTGCTATCTGTACCATGGTCTATTCCTGTTGCCCCGTCACGTGTATCACTGTCATTCTATTCCTTTGTATGCAACATGTCTATTGGTGAGTTATTTTGCATCAGAAATTGCCTCTCATTTTCTAACCTATCTAGGAATTTATTAAGTGGATACCCATCCTCTAGATAGCCCTCTATCCTTTCTTTTGATGGTCCTGTCTTTGTCCAGTAGCCTTTCGAGAAGAAATAGTGTCTCGACTACTGTACGTTGGCTTTTAAATTTCTGTGTGAATATTTGGGATGATTCTACCCAGTCATATCTCATGTTCTCTTAATTCCTACCACGTTCGATGTTAAATTCTGCCTGCGATATGGCTTGAAATGATCTCCATGAGTAGATGGCCTTCTTTCCCTGACTATTGTGTATGAGAATGGCTAACTCAGGACTGACCCTACTCTTCGCGATTCTAACTCTCCCTTGGTCCTCCTCACTACACTACTCCACTAACTCGACGAATAGCTGTAACCTAGCTGTGGCTTTAAATCCCTGCAATTGTTCCAATGTCAATATGATAATGTCTCTTGGTTTCGCGAGTCCCCTTGGTCTATCCTTCCTTGTTGGAGTTATGGGTGTGTGTTGGAGATTCGGTGTATATGCTTGTAACAATTCTCAATGCAGTTAGTGTCTCTTCTATTCCTCCAACTATCTTCTGTTTGCTTGTGTCATGCCCCCTTCTCCTTCTTCCTGTTTAATTCCCCCAATTAGTCCTACCTTCCATTAATGATTATTTCCCTCTAATTGTGCGTCTTAGGATTCTTTACGTTCATGAATGTCTGTAATTAACAGTCTCACCATCGCCTTATCTGTTGCCTTCCAATGTACCCCATCTTCTGCTAACGTTTCTGCAACTTAGTGGTGTTGAACTGAATTGTCTAAAACATTCTCGCTTTCTTGATCTTTTTGTTCACTGCCCCATGTACTTTCTTATAATCTTCCGCACTAATAAGTCCATCCCCTGAGTAGGTACGTGGTTCTATAAAAAATATGCACACTGATGCACCACATTCCCCTTCAGTCTCATCCACTATTTCTACAATTTTATTCGCTAATTACCCAGGATCTTTTCCATCTCTGATGCCATTACTTCCTATCCACAGGATACACAACATAAGAAACATAAGAATAAAGGAGACTGCAAGAGACCATAAGGCCTACACTAGGCAGCTCCGTATCCATCACCACCTGTCGTCCCCATCCATAAAGTTGTCTAATCGTTTTAAAACAACTGATAGTTTCAGCGCTTACTACATGGTTACTAAGTTTATTCCATTCATCGACCACCCTATTAGTAAACTAATTCTTGCCTATTTCCTTCTTAAATCTAAATTTGTCCAGTTTATACCCATTACTGCGAGTCCTGCCCTGTTGTTTTATTATGATGACCTTGTTTGCATCTCCCTTGTTATAGCCTTTGATCCACTTGATCCACAAGTTGCCTCCATGATGGTACACTATTAAGCATATGGTTCTCGAAATATGTATTGGTTCTCCCTCCCGGTATCATATACACTTAGACTTCAACGTCCGGTAGGCACAAAACTCACGGTATTTGACAGTGCTCTACTAGTGACACTTTCCACGTCTCCATTAACGCAAGGACAGGTGAGCTTTAGGCTAGTTAATGACGTAAATCCCTTCGCTGCCGCCAAAATATGTAGTGCCAGAATGGTAGCTAATGAGTGGGTGCGAGATGTAAATTACCCCGTTATGGGTGGGGTTGTGTAATGGACTGGAAGGGGTGGGGATTGTATAGGACATTTTTATATTTCAGATAGTGCGAAGGGCTGAGCTGAAGATCCTAGTAGCACAGGTGAGAGGGTGTAGAAATTTATGTAAAGAATTTCTGTATCATTTTGGTGGTCTCTCCTGTCGTTGTCATTTGGATGGAACTATGGGAGGAACGGGTTCGTCCCTTCTCCTTCCTCCCTTTCCCCTTCCTCCTTTCTCACTTTCCCCCTCTCCCACCTTTCTCACCTTCCCCCCTCTCCCCCCATCCTCACCCTCCTCCCTCCTTCTCTCCCAACCTTTCTCTTCCCCTCACCGCCTCTTCTACCTCCATCCTCCTCTTCCTCCTCCACCTCCTGACCTCTTTTGTTGTCTTCTTTCCTTTTCTTACCCTCTTCTCCTCGCCCACTCATAGGATTGGGAGGCAGAGCACGAAACTGTAGTTTGCATCATGAGACCCTTGGTTCAAGGTCCGCTAACCTGTTTGAGCTTTGTGTGCGTATGACTTGGTCACTGACGTCCGTATACACCGCTCAATTTAAAAACTAATCCACAACCTTATATGATTTGAACGCTTATCACGCGATCTGGGGTTTTAGATCAAAATTAAAAGACACTAAGATGAATTTAATCCTTTCAGTACCTATAGGTTCTCCCCCAGTTGAGTAAAATTGACTAGTGATAATCTAAATAATTGTATAGATTAAAATTGACAACGTAAGGGTTAATTGTCAGGTGTCCAGTGTCTAACTTTTCCAATGCCTTGCAGCAGACAAAACATATATATATATATATATATATATATATATATATATATAGAGAGAGAGAGAGAGAGAGAGAGAGAGAGAGAGAGAGAGAGAGAGAGAGAGAGAGAGAGAGAGAGGGAGAGAGAGAGAGAGAGAGAGAGAGAGAGAGAGAGAGAGAGAGAGAGAGAGAGAGAGAGAGAGAGAGAGAGAGAGAGAGAGAGAGAGAGAAAACATAATGAAAGATAATTTCAGTCATCGTAAAGTTGTGAGCATGTTGGCATTCACTTGCCGGAGAAAAGCAACCGAAGTTACATAGTTTTTATAGGTTTACAAAATACTTATATGCCTTTTCGTCACCTCATCCTCCTTTGCCATCTCTTCTTTGTACCATATATGTATTACTCTTCTTTGAAGTACTTTACTAGAAATCTAATTTAACCAGTAAGAAACTTATGCTTCTAATGAAGTTGAATTGGGTATGGTCATCAGGACTACCAAGTGAAAAATCCCTCTGCTTTCCACACCTCTTTTACTAATGTTTCTCCACTCATTCTTTACATGTGTTCAAACCATCCCAATACTCTTTTATCAACCCTATCTACCAACTCCCTTCCACACATCCCACTCTCCTCCTCGCCTCCTCGTTTCTCACTATCCATCCTAGTAACCCCTATCATACTTCTCAGGCATTTCATCTCAAACACATTTAAACACTTTCTCTCTTCCTCTCTTATGTTCCATGTTTCTGCCCCATACAGTG
>NC_134782.1:9351174-9356174 GCF_046742065.1 Oratosquilla oratoria
GCACCCCCCGTCCTTGAAGTGTTCCACTCGCCCGAGGAGGCTTCGGGACCTTCCAGCGGCTGTTCCTCGAGCTGCCGCACGCGGATGGAGGACACGCGCGGCTTTTCTTCTGCCACGTCTTTGTCTATACCCTGACCACCTCCTCCTACTCCTCCTCCTCCCCCTCCTCCTCCACTTCCTCCTCCTCCTGCACGGGCAAGCTGCAGGGAAGCACGTACCGTCCGTGGTCGTGCCTCAGGGCCTCTGTTGGCGCCGCTGTCCCGCGTAGGACCTGAGGGAACCTCCTTGGCTGTGTCGCGCGCGCTCGCCCCATCTCGTCTTTCTCGATCTCGAAGCTTCGGACGCCCATATCGTGTCTGGTGTTGCGACAGACCCGGGGCTGGGGGTGCCCGGTCGAGCGGGCGCAGAGGGGGTGGGGAAGGTCGAGAGGGAGGCGGCGAGTGACAAGACTCAGGTCGTGGAGCGTGACTTGTGCTCAAGTTGACAGGTTCCTCAGGCTCCGGGGTGAGGAGGGAGGAAGGACGAGATGAGAGTCGAGGTGGCCCTGACACCACTGCGGGAGGCCCTGCGGGTGCAGGGGAAGGACTGCTGCGGGAAGGGAGGGAGTCTCTACTCGGAGACCTCGAGTCCTCCAAGACATCTTGGTCCTCCCGCTTGGTCACGGCTGACGCGTCTCGAGGAGGCGAAGACCCACCTTCGTCGGGCGGGTCCGCGCAGTCCTTGAGCCACAGGTCGGGGGTGATGAGGGTGCCTGCGTTGCCCGAGGCCAGGTCGTTGAGATGCGGGTGCATCTGGAGGTGGGCCTGCGTCTCGCGGCAAAAGAGTTGCATCTTGTACTGGTTCAGGCACTTGTCGCTGAAAGAAGAAAGAGAGAGATGGAAAAGGAGTTACTATGTAACACAAACATACACAAACAAATTCTCTTTCATATACACATATGTTTATATATACATACACACGTTTAGATACATACATTCACGTATATGTATGTACACATGTACATATATACAAATATATACAAATAAGTAATGATATACATAAGCATAGATGTCTATATACTTATGTTTATATATGCATATATATAAATGCATACATACATACATATATATATATATATATATATATATATATATATATATACATATATATACATATATATATATATATATATATATATATATATATATATATATATATATATGAGTGGTAGGGTGGTGAGTTTAAACGCCAAGAATCCGTTGAAGTTTTATTTCTGACGTTTCGTCCAACTAGGACTTCTTCAGAGTGTACACAAATAGAACAATGACAACTTATATACCCGCACAGCTCACCCCGTTCCCCCTCGGTCAATGCTGCTGCCATCTCTCTTTCGTCTTGCCTCATGGATGATTAGTCCGCTTGCTATCCTCGCCAGCTTGACGAAACCGTCCCGATGGTTGCTGCATGGGAGTGAGGTAATGTATGCTGCCTCAATTGTCCTCCTTTCCTTTCTATCGAGTCCAGTATGGAGCACCTCTGTTTTTTCCCAATCCGGCAAGTGGCCAAATTTGTCGATGTGTACCACTAAAGAGTTAGACGTCCGGTGGGCTTTGATGTCATTTTTGTGCTCAGTTGTCCGCTTGTGAATTCCTCTGCTAGTTTCGCCATAGTAACTAGCGGGGCAGGTTTTACAAGGAATTCTATAAATTAAACTGTTGTCTTCGTTTTCTATTTTGTTTCTAATTTTATTTCTCACAACGTCGCCAATTTTTACCCCCGTGCTGAATGCCAGTTTCAGGCCTGCCTTGGTGAGACTTTGTTCCATGACGTTTGAGCACTTGGAGTTGGGAACGGACAGATACCCACGGTTCTCATCATTAGCCTCTTTTCCTTTGACACCCCTATTTCTTATTTGTAACGCCTTTTCCTTATTTCTATATAAAAAGCCTGCTGGGTAATATAATTTTTTGAAAATATTAAAAATGCAATTAATTTCCTCCTGGAGAAATTCCTCACTACATATCCTAAATGCTCTCAGGAAAAAGCCTATAAAGATTCAAATTTTTATTTTGTTGTGGTGTGCGGAGAAGAAATGCACGATGTCGTTTTTGTTTGTGCATTTTCTGTGGACTGAAAATGCTGTCTTGTTACCACGTCTCCATACTACTGTGTCTAGAAAGGCCAGATGGTTATCTTTCTCACGTTCCATTGTGAATTGGATGTCACGTACTATCTTGTTTAACTCTTGTAACTTAACATCCAAATCAGTATCTGCGGGTGCGACGACGAGTACATCATCCACATACCGCATCCAGGTGGAGTCTTGGCCCATTATTCCTATGAAATTGTCTTTCTCTAGTACCTCCATGTACAGAGAGGCTAACACGGCACTGAGAGGACTTCCCATAGCAAGCCCACGACACTGAATATATTCTTCGTTGTTGAAGATTAGAGGACCAAATTTTATACAAAAACGACATCGTGCATTTCTTCTCCGCACACCACAACAAAATAAAAAGTGGAATCGTTATAGGCTTTTTCCTGAGAGCATTTAGGATATGTAGTGAGGAATTTCTCCAGGAGGAAATTAATTGCATTTTTAATATTTTCAAAAAATTATATTACCCAGCAGGCTTTTTATATAGAAATAAGGAAAAGGCGTTACAAATAAGAAATAGGGGTGTCAAAGGAAAAGAGGCTAATGATGAGAACCGTGGGTATCTGTCCGTTCCCAACTCCAAGTGCTCAAACGTCATGGAACAAAGTCTCACCAAGGCAGGCCTGAAACTGGCATTCAGCACGGGGGTAAAAATTGGCGACGTTGTGAGAAATAAAATTAGAAACAAAATAGAAAACGAAGACAACAGTTTAATTTATAGAATTCCTTGTAAAACCTGCCCCGCTAGTTACTATGGCGAAACTAGCAGAGGAATTCACAAGCGGACAACTGAGCACAAAAATGACATCAAAGCCCACCGGACGTCTAACTCTTTAGTGGTACACATCGACAAATTTGGCCACTTGCCGGATTGGGAAAAAACAGAGGTGCTCCATACTGGACTCGATAGAAAGGAAAGGAGGACAATTGAGGCAGCATACATTACCTCACTCCCATGCAGCAACCATCGGGACGGTTTCGTCAAGCTGGCGAGGATAGCAAGCGGACTAATCATCCATGAGGCAAGACGAAAGAGAGATGGCAGCAGCATTGACCGAGGGGGAACGGGGTGAGCTGTGCGGGTATATAAGTTGTCATTGTTCTATTTGTGTACACTCTGAAGAAGTCCTAGTTGGACGAAACGTCAGAAATAAAACTTCAACGGATTCTTGGCGTTTAAACTCACCACCCTACCACTCATTCTGTCTTCACACCTCAATATATATATATATATATATATATATAAGCTCCACCGCAAGGACTCGAACCTTTGTCTAGCTGGCTCAAGGCTATTGTCTTTGCTTCATAAAAATCAGTCGTTAAAGGCAAAGGTTCGAGTCCATGCGGTGGACCTTATTTCCATTTGTCAAAATGACACAAAGCTTGTCGGATGGCTCGCCATGATAAAGACTCCGTGAAATTAGAATAGACACTGAGCTGGCCTAGTACCGTCGGGAAGCCACCAGGTCGTGAATCAGGTCGTTCCTTTTGTATGGCCTGGCTGGCTAAAGGCTATCGTCTTTGCTTCAAAATAAGAAGTCGCTATAGCAAAGGTTCGAGTCCTTGCGGTGGAGCTTATTTCCATTTGTCAAAATGACACACATATATATACATACACATACAGGTTGTCCATAAAGCCTTTGTGCACTTTAGAAATATAACTTTGTAAATATTTTTGCTAGAACCTGTAAAAAGTGTTAGAAACCATAATTTACCTACTTTTAAGTACAATGAAATGGAAGGAGATTTCTTCGAGGTTAATGTGGATGAAGGTGAAACTGAAAAGGGAGATGTGGGTTTTTGTAAGTGCATATGGGCTTGGTAGTGAGAAGAATGTAGAGGAAAGGGAGGCTTTTTGGATAGATTTAAATGAGTGTATAGAGGGTCTAGGGAGAAATTTCAATGTAGTGGTATTGGGAGATCTCAATGCTAGGGTAGGAGATGAACCAATAGACGGAGAGGTTAGAAAATGTGGAGTTCCAGAAAAAATCGTGGCGGAGAAATCATAGTGGAGACGTGTCTAGAAAGAGAGTTCATGATAGCAAATGCAAAGTTTATGTAGAAAGTCAAGCATAAGTACACATGGGAGAGGGTGGTGGACAGAAGGGTGGAAAATAAGGTTTTAATGGACTATATAGCGGTAACTAGGAGAAGAATACGAAGAGTTTTGGATGTATATGTTCTAAGGGGAAAGAGTGGAGGAATATCAGATCATTTTTTGGTGGGAGGTACGTTAAGAGTGGAGGATAGATAAAGAAAGAGGAAAAGGATAGAAGGTAGGGAGGTGCTTGGAGTAAACTGCTTAAATGAGAAAGAAAAGGAGAAGGAATACAAGAAGAAGCTGAGAGAAGATTGGCAGGGAGTGAAAGATAGAGTAGAACTAGGAGTGGAGGAATGGGGATGTTTCAAGGCTTGTGGGATTGGAACTGGTTGTGGGTGCGTGGATTGGATTTTTGTGGTAAGGCAGATATGTGAGAGAGTTTTGGGAAAAGGCAAAGATGTTTTTTGGGCCTTTATGGATTTGGAGGGGACTTTAGACAGGGTTGACGGGGGGGGGGGCGGACACTGTGGGAGGTATTGCAGATGTTTGGGATGGGAGGAGGACTGTTGGGGGCGGTCGGGAGTTTTTACGAGAGTAGTGGAGCCTGTGTAAAAATTAGAAATGGAGAGAGTGAACGGTTTGAGGTAAATGTGGGACTTCGCCAGGCTAGGGATGTGTTACGCCGCCTTGGCTGTTCAATTTGTACATGGATGGGGGTTGGTGTGAGAGAAGGGCTCGAGGGTGGTAAGCCGGGGTTTGGAGTTAGTTGAAGAAAATGGAGAAAAATGAGAGATGGGCCAGTTATTGTTTGCTGACGACATT
>NC_134782.1:9378674-9383674 GCF_046742065.1 Oratosquilla oratoria
TATTATTAGTATTACTATTGTATTATTGCATTATCATTGTATTATTATTACAATTATTATTATATCATATTACATCATCATTATATCATTACTATTATATTATTGTTGTTATTATTATGTTATATTATCATATATTATAATGTTATAGAATTATTATATTTATATTATCATTATATCATATTACGAGTATTATTATTTATCATTATTATTATTACTATTATATATTATCATTATTATATCATATTAAATCGTACTATATCATTACATTATTATATTATGTTAGTATTATATTATCATATTAATATATGTTATCATTATCATTCCATATTACTATTACTGCCATTACTATTATTACTACTATTACTATTATCATTGTCATTATCACTGTCATTAACATCGTTATTATTCATTTTCTATGTATTTATCTTTTTTATCTAATTAGAAGTAAATCATTCTAGTCGGGTATTTGTAGCTAAGTAAATGTCGAGATGTTTTATGAATACCTCTACTGTGTAACTTATGGACCTAAAGGTCACCTATCGGTATGCTCCTCCTCCATAATCCTTTGAGTGAGTGAGTGAGTGAGAGAGTGAGAGTGAGAGTGAGAGTGAGAGTGAGAAAGAGAGAGAGAAAGAAAGGGAAAGAGAGAGAGAGAGAGAAAGAAAGGGAAAGAGAGAGAGAGAGAAAGAAAGGGAAAGAAAGAGAGAGATTTTTTCTGAGTTTCATTTACTCATGCACTCTCCCTCCCACACGCTTTAGCTCTCCTACCTTCATGTATATTTCCCCTTGCTTCTCTGTTCTTTCAACTTTGGTATACAATCCCACCTCTTTGGAATTGCACTGGGTTGCAACAAAAAAAGCCAGAGGCTGACTGGAAATATTTTTTGGTCTAAAACTAGATTTAAAAAAATACATCATATTGCTGAGGTGTTTTTCCAGTAGAATCTTTCTAAACTCTGAACTGTCCTACATTCCGTTGGTTCTGGGGAATATCTATTCCAACCACACACAAGGGGACCGTCGCTTTTGTTTTTGTGGTAAAGCCATGAAAATATTGTGAATAAAATTCTTCAGGAGATCCTCAAAATGGATGTATTGGGGCTATGTACTGTGAATCGGTACCTACCTATCTGCCGTACCAGGGTAATTGGGTTGAGAGCGGACTCTCGGAGAGGCTCCGAGGAACTTGAAAGCCTAAGGACTTAGGTATCTTGCTTGTCCCTGGGTCTTCATTCCCTAAAGCAGTGGTTCTTAACCTGTGGGGAATTCCCCACTGGTGGGGAATGGCGGAGTTGCCAAGTGGGGAATGACCGGTTAGACAGAAGATCCACTGTCTTTTTTTTTTTTGTCTTTTTTAATCGATGTGTTTTTGTTTCTTTTTGTTTGTTTCTGGTGTCTTCTTGATGTCACATTTCGTGAATTTGTTTCCACTTACAAATAATCGATAGTGCTTCAAAATTTAATACATTGCATCCAAATGTTGGCTTACTTTACAAATCACAACCATTTACAGACTGTTTTAATAACAAAAACAACCAATATACGAGGTATTGTAAGTCATGTTTGGGTAAAAGTGACAACACTGTATATTTACGTACTAAACACTGCATGGGTTAAAATCGAATTTGTCAAAGACCGATGCTGTGGTGGGAAATGGAGAGTTGGGTCACTAAAAAGTGGGGAATTGGAGAAAAAAGGTTAAGATGATGGTGGCCCTGCACTGGATTTTTTCTTTCTTTCATTTTATCTTATCTACTTTTTCTATCCTTTAAGCATCTGTTCAGTCCCCCCACGTGACCTGGCCTACATACCACTGCATAGACTTTGTGCTCAAGACTACGGGGAGCGATTGCGAGGCTATTGGATACCACAAACTGCCTTCGGACATGGGAACGAACGCCCAGATCCTGTGTCGCAGTTAGAAACCTTCAGATTCCCTTCACCACGGTATCCCAATTCACGAACTTTATTCTGCTCGTGGACAGCGGGCGATCTTTTTCACCCTGGATAGGGTCTCGATCTGCCTGGGCCAACGCCAGGCCGGGGGTCGCTCCCCGAAACTGAATAAAGTCGTCAGTTCTTGTTCAAAACATGGCGTCACCGTGTTGAACGGGTTAATTGTTTTCGTAGAGCAAGAGGAACAATTTTAATTAAATCTCTGTTATGGAGACAGTTGTATCAAGATGAGGGCATTTACTGCGTGTACAGTGACATTCTATAGACATTTCGTTCCAGCAATCTCTCCCACTCGAACTCAAACCCTGGGATGAGCGACTGCTTACCACAAAGCAAGGACATTACCGTTGTACCACACTTGGTGGTATAAAAGGAACGATCTGGAAATTGACGATCAAGTGTGGTACAATGGTAACGCCCTTGCTTTGTGGTAATCAGCTTACCATAAAGCAAGGACATTACCGTTGTACCACACTTAATGGTATAAAAGAAACGATCTGGAAATTGACGATCAAGTGTGGTACAACGGTAACGCCCTTGCTTTGTGGTAATCAGTTTTACATCTAAGGGTTCGAGTCCCAATGGCAGAGCTTGTTCATCCATTTGTCATATCTTCGTATATTTTGTTCTGTTTGACGTCAGGCGGTTTTATTCAACTGATGGTAGAAACCTCTGGATGAACGAGGCTCTGGCACTGTCAATCAACCCTTTCCTGGCGCCAGGTAATTTTATTCATATAAGGAAAGGATCTTGTTCGAAATGGCACTGGTGGCGGGTAGAGGAGGAGGAGGAGGAGGAGAAGGAGGAGGAGGAGAAGAAGGAAGAGAGAAAGGAAGAGGAGGAGAAGAATCCAGAAGAGAGGAAGAGGAAAACATTACGAAGGGGAGACACGCTGTCACCAAACAATAACCGGTGATGTCATACTACAAAAATGTTTTCAAGACATCAAAGCGATCCCTATACGATCAATAATATTGACACAATGTATTGACTCAATACTATTGTACCCACTACATAGATCTATCAATATTATTCCTACACTGTCAATACGAATTACTTAGTAATCTTGTTGATAGTGTCGGGACCGATTAAGTCTCAGATGAACGTTTTCAAGGAGATAGTGCAGCATAAGATTCCAGTTTGTGTAGACAAAAAAAAAAACATTTATTTCCAAACCTCCCCAATTTTTTTTTTAATTCTATTTCTTCCTTCCATTTCATAAAGATCGTTATCTGAATGATTAATAGGATCTTTGTTTCGATATGAATCTCTTGTCAAGTTAGATTAAATGGACAATGATTGAAATGCATTGATTCTTTGAATGTTCCACTGTCCTGCAATAGACCGATTTATAATGACACTAGGGCTTGCTAGCCCAAGCACACAGAAACAAATCGGACCCATCATCTTTCTACATGAACACTACGCTAAGACTAAAAACGCACTTTTTATGGTCCAGAACGCACCAATGGTCTTAAGATTTACTTTATGGTTACTCGGTAACAGAACATATTTAATCAGCTCCTGTCTCACACCTTTATCACTATCACGTTTCCTTCGAACGTACTATCCCTCATTCCTCTCACCAGACTTCTCCAAATAACCCAACTAAAAAAAAGGTAATAACAACACAAACACAAACACAAACACACACACACACACACACACACACACACACACACACACACACACACACACACACACACACACACACACACACACCGCTTCGATCTCAAAATGACATCTATAGCCAATACTTGATATCATACATCGCGCTACAGAAACACTGCACAAATCACTTGCCTAATAGTATGTTCATCACCAATTTTAAGGTTATAGTACTGTATATTCACAATAATTACCATGAAATATTCACTAATACTAATCTATCATTTATCAATTCCTAAACCCAAGAGAAATATCTTGTCCCAGCTCTATGTCTCCTTTAGCAAGCTAGACTAATACCTCTACCATATCCTATTCGAAAGATCTTGATGCGAGCAACAGTCGCGACTGAGATGACGTCATGTCGCTTGAGAGGCACGTCACTGGTGCGTTGTGACCTCAACTTAACCCTGTTTTTCTCTTACGTTTTGCAAAACCTCTTGGAGTCCTCTCCTCCCCTCCCTCCCTCCTTCCTTCCCTCCCACGCTCGCTCTACTATCCCTTCCCATGACTCCTCCATCCTTTCATTTTTTCAACTCACCTACAGAACTGAAGCTGGTGCTCTCCGTCCTGAAAGTCGACATAACTGACAGTGTGGCGAACGTGTTTGCACCAGTCGCACGCTCGACTCCTCTTGAAGGAGGCGCGGCGACAGAGCGTGAAGCAGACCTCGGAGCAGAAATGACGTTCGCCGCTTGTGGTGGGGAGCTGGAAGGGGCCACCGCCGCCGGACCCCCCTCCCCCGCGACCCCCACACACCTTCTGGCACCAGGAGCAAAGGACCACACCCGCACTGACCCCGCTGCTGGCTCCACAATCTGCAAGGAAAAAAATCCGTTAACACGTCAGAGAGAAAAAATAAATAGATAAATAAATAGAAATAGTAAAAAAATAGATACATCAAAAACAAAGATATAGAAGGATTGATAGATGAGATATATAGATGAATATGTAGATAAACATAAATGAATAGAAAAATGAACACTGAATATAGACCACCAATAGATAAATGAACATGTAAATATATAGATATAATCAATAGATAGCTAAATGAGCATATTGATGGGGGAAAATAAACTACGTGAACAAATAAATAGATGAAGTATAACAGGGGGTCAGGGTGGTCAAACGATTAAAAAAAAATCAGCGCGTGACGTCAACAAAAAATCAGCTTAGGCTATCATGCCAAGACACTGCGCATAGTGGTACGTATTGAAGGATTAAAATGAATACTACAAAGTATAAAAGAACATGATAAAGGAAACGGGTTGAATATGAACAGAGGAAATAATGTTATAAAGCCAGTTCCTCTTTAATGATGATTCTATTCATATTATAAGAGCTCTCTGGGGCGAGGATATTAAAAAACATGTCATAAT
>NC_134782.1:9386174-9388674 GCF_046742065.1 Oratosquilla oratoria
ATTCAAATCATTAATATGATACTAAAAAGTAATACTCATTGTATTATACAGCTTCCTTTAGTGTATATGAAATACAAAAAATAGCATATAGATGGGAAATAAGAAAGAGAGAGAGGCATGTAGAATGGCTAGTAGTAAATCACGACATACGAGTATACCGCACCATGAGCAGACTCTTTAGAACGTACAAACTAAAGTTTATCGGATCCACGTGTGGCAAGTACAGTCACTTCGAAAAGCTTCTGACACTTTTCATCAACTTAATGATTTAATAATGTTCTGTTTTGGGTTTTTTGTAACTGCAAATTTATTGATGAAACAGAAAGGGAGATGACGCTAGGAAATGGTTACTTACGGCCGAAGAGGTCGTTTCCTATGCCCCTCGTGATCGAACTATAATTGCAATCGACTTTTCATAACAAGGAAAAGAAATACGATCAAAAAACAACCCGACACTCAGCGTGCACTTTTAAAGGATAGATAAAGTACAGGAAAAATGAATATAAATAGATAAATGAATAAATAAATGTTCAAAAATCAAATGTATGGCTGCATTTGGAAACTGTTTATTATGACGAAGCTATTGCTGGCGATAGGTATTGTTCTGAGATATACAAGAGTCATTTCACTTGCTCCTGGCAAAGATTTTTATCTACTAATACTGCTGCACATTTGATCTATAGTTCTCCATTCTCTCAGATTTTCTTTTCAGTGATTTCCAAACATTTTCTTATTCAACGGCTGGGAAAATACTTCTCTGATTAGACTGAGTATGATAACTAAGCAAAATATTTAGTGACATGTCTTGAAAGAAGTTGAAACCGTTGAGTAAAGTGTTTCAATTCCAATAAAAGCATTTTCAAAGTCTTATGTTTCCTTCCCCTCCTCTTCTATACCTAAATATACAAATTCTGAATCACAAAGGATAGAAATACCGATAACAATTAAACTAAATTTGTTTTCATCTTTTTCTCTCTTGTGGTCAAACGAAAGAATGTCCGCTGAATGCCCCAGGGTTTTCCCGGTACCTTAAGTGCTAAATTTTTAGAAAACTTGACCGAAGTATGAACCTTTCTATGACGTCATTTCCCGTAAATGACGTCATAGAAGGTTATGATTCTACCACCTTATCTGCACTTGTGATCATGAAAATTTCACCCTTTATCAACTTCTTTTCGAGAGCCTCTTTATGTCTTGTTGGTATATTGCTCTTTGTTTAGTTTGCGCTTCAGAGAAAACTATGACAGCTTTATGACGCTTTTCTTTGAAGACATTACCTCCTCAGCTCTAGTTTCTTCTCACGTATTTTGTATAACATCTGTTGTCAACCTCTGTTGCCTATCCTTGTGCCTAATTTCAACCCAAAATGATAAGATAATGACAAATGTAGTGGAGTCGTAATAGTAGACCAACTGGATGACACAAGTAAAATTATGAAGTTCCTACATTATACCATTGCCTACAGAAAAACAATAAGATAAACAAACGGCATTACTTAAAACATAAGAAGAGGGATTTTAGAAGACGTCCAGGAAATATGAAAAGGATCATAGAAAGGCAAAAACTGAACAAGACTTTTAGAAAAAGATTCACGTCCACTCAAGGTACGAGGTCTCACAAATGTACACAAATCCAACATTCCATTAAAACTCATCACTTTAGGAACTAGAAATGCGCCATACAGACTTGCAATAGTCTAAGCAAAACTTATCTAAAATGTTAGACAGTAGTATCAGTGACACTCATTTCAGAAACTAATGACATTTTATCTAGGCTGAGAACGTGGACTTCGACGGCAAAATGATGATGACGTAAAGGGCATTATTTTTAATTATCTTGGATGAAGAAATCTTAGAAGTACTAAGTATAATTATCGAGAAACTGAACGAGAAAGATCCGTCATCAAAAGATTGATAACCCTTTGTGTACAACGTGACTCCTTTACTTTTAACGGAGACGAATTAACCAACATCGTGGCCTGCCCATGGGGAGCCCACTCATCCCAGTATGGTCCTGTCTTTGCATGGAAATATTAGAGGAAGATAAATACATCAAGGCATTTGGTAGAGGTTCACACAGGTGACGTTATGTTGATGTTATTATTAATGTTCCTGATAAAACAAATACAAGCAACAAACTACAAATATTAAAAGCGGTAAGCCAAAATATACATTTACTCTCAAAATGGAGACAAATGGCAAATCACATTTTTCAGAGGCAGTAATGCGGAGAAAAGGTGAGGAAGTGAAAAACTTCAGCATACAAAACAGCAGCACACAAAGATAAATTTGTACATTTCGTCTCGGCACAGTTACAGAAACAGGAGTGGTATTGTCATAATTTTTGTCTAAAACATAATTTCAAATTTGTAGTGATGAGTGTAAGAGGACGAATATCAGTATATAATGCAAACATTTGTAAGATGTACGAACACCTTAGGAATCTCGCTGGCTAAGCGGGTTAGGGCGTCGTTACTTGCGGCGAAGATCGAGGAGATAGC
>NC_134782.1:9398674-9401174 GCF_046742065.1 Oratosquilla oratoria
TATATTTATACATATTTTTCTATGGTAAACTCGGTGAAAGTTTTCAAGGAAGTATTGCACCTGTTATTTTATAGTTTTATTTATATTTGTTTCTCATTTGTGTTTTTGATTTGGTTTAACTGCGTCGGATTGTAACGGTTACTGTGGAGACCTGTCCCAGTGTACCAAATTCCCCTTATTTATGTACATTTCCATTGCTACCACTGTATTACCCTGAAGACGAACCCGGACAGGGTTCGAAACGTCGGAATAAATTGACGAACGTCGAGTCCAGCGTATGCTTTCTCCCATAATATATATATATATATATGAGAATTGGCTATTTTGTACGCCTCCTTCCTATAATTCTAGCTTTGGAGTTGACCATGTAAAACATAGAACTTGAGTGCGCTTGCGCTCAAGAAAGCTTTATTTTCCACTTGATTTCATTACGATAGCGTGATTGATAAAATTTGTAGAAAAATAAAAATAAATATACGAGTGTTGGTGCCCGATTATTGTGTATTCGTTTCATGCCCACCCACCTCACATCCCAACAAAATTGGACCCCTGGGTGTGCTTGGATCCAGGTAATGTTTTTTTTTTCCTAACTTAGTTTCAGTGCGATGCCTTAATCTGATTTATAATCGTTGGGCAAAAATCTTCCACTGATAACGTGTTCGATCAATGTCGAGATTTTTTTTTTCTCAATCCTGAACACCTAGGCAGATGCGAGCAATACGCCGCACACGCGTTGGCACGCACTGCCTCTTACGGTATACTGGTGGGCCATTCTGGTTGAAAGTAGTGGAAAGTAAGCCAGTCTGGTAACTACAGATTGCTGCATTTCCAAAGACCAAAGGAAACTTAGGACCCAAGAACTGGACCAGGTTTACTAGTATGCGTATGTTCATGTTGACGAGAGTGTACATAATATATGCACGCACATATATAATGTACACTTATGCATATGTACGTGCCATCTCTCTCCATCTCCCATTCGCTCGGGTCAAATTTCTCTGTACATGCGGCTATCGGATCGCCAGGTTCGTTTCTCTCCCTCGCCATCATTTCAGGACCCTTGGATGGAGGCGGACCGCCGACCCACCCTGATGACGTCACGAGCCCACGTTGCGTCGTCGTAAAACTTTTATGAGGAAATCTTAACCCGCTCGCAGAGACTGCGTTCCTCGATTGCGCAAAGAAAGATACTTGTGATGTGATTACAATAATCCAACTTCCAAAGAGTACTCTACGCCTCAACAGGGATAGGCTTAGTCTAGTCAATGCAATTAAACTGAGATTCTACATCAAAGTTTAATCAATCAGTTCCAATGCAGCTTTTGAGTACCCTGAATCTTTCCTTCAGTTCACTCCAGTGCAGTTCACGATACATCTAGAGCGGGTGTTATGACAACCAAAAACTTTCCTCTCACCTGTGTTATATCTGTCAGGCTTCAGAACTGATTTCCTTGTTTATTATAACTTTTCCACAATTCAAATTTCCTGTTTTGATTGAGTGAATGATTTATGGACCATGGAATATTCAGCAAAATTTCAACAATAATCGATGCACTGCATGACAAAGGAGTACCATATATTTGATAAAGTCATACATTTGATAACGGCTCCATAAAGGACAATTTGCCGTAGTGCACTTGTATTTACACACATAATATGTACATTCTGACAAGAGTCTGTGCCACGGCTGGACAGTGTCACAATATAATTTCGAGGCAAAGTTTCCCCGTAGACTTTTGTGTGCATAGACCAAGCTCGGAAACTTTATTTAATTACTTGGTCAGTTTATTAAATGAACAAAAATAATGAATTATTTGATTAATTAATAAATAAGAGAGCAATTAAATAAATAACTGAATAAACATAAATAAATGTATAAATAAATTAATGATTAGATAGGTGAATAAAGAGATAAGTACAAAAACAAACATGAACATTGATGAACTTAACTAGTACATGAATAAAGCGAAATGATATACAAGAAATGGATCAAATGATTTGTCAATGCTGGAGTCTTATCACGTGCATACGAGTCCACGGGCAATAGTATCACTAATACTGAACGAGTTCAGCTTAAATGGTCCCCTGCAAGACCAGCCTACCCTCTCTAGGATGATACAACCTTTGTACCTCACTAAGTTGGTTTAATCGGCAAGGCTGAGTGGAGTGAGAAGTAATACTTCCTAAATCACAGTTATGATGCATTGCTGTAGGTGGTGGTGAAGGGGAGGAGGAAAGATAAGGGGGAAGGATGAGGGGAAGGGAGATATGAGGGGGGGAAGAGGGAAGGTGAGGGATGAGGAGGGAAAACGAGGGAGAGGGGAGGTGAGGAGAGGAGGAGGTGAGGGGAGAGGGGAGGTGAAGGGGCAGGGAGAATGGTGAAGGGGTAGAGGGAGTGTTAGGAGTGAGGAGGGAAGATGAGGGAGGAGGAGGAGGAAGAAGATGAGGAAGAAGGGGGAGGAGGAAAAGTTAAAGTTTCAAGGTAGTGGATAGTATCATG
>NC_134782.1:9406174-9428674 GCF_046742065.1 Oratosquilla oratoria
TGTGATTGTGTGTACATTTCTGTATGTGCTGTATTCATTCATGTGTGTGTGTGTGTGTGTGTGTGTGTGTGTGTGTGTGTGTGTGTGTGTGTGTGTGTGTGTGTGTGTGTGTGTGTGTGTGTGTGTGTGTGTGTGTGTGTGTGTGTGTGTGTGTGTGTGTGTGTGTGTGTGTGTCTGTGTGTCTGTGTGTTTGAGTTTATGTGTGTGAGCGTGTGTATGCTTACACGCGTTTGTGTGTAAGCTTGCACGCGCGTGTGCGCGTACGTTTCCATAGGTGAATGGGGGGGGGTACGTATACGCATGCGTATACATATGTGTAAACACGAATGAATGGTTTGAACAGTGTCAAGTTCATGGTTCTCACCCCCGAAGACACTTGAGGGTTCAAACAGGCTCTCAGGAGGGATTTACACCTCCAAAAGCGAAAGTAATTTAGTGGATGAACATTCAATTCAACGTTGAAGTGACCTCCGGGAGTTTGTAAACAGAACTACATAAGGAAGCAGGATGAGGACCTCCTGGGTGAGCGCATGGCCTCGGACATGATAGAGTTTCAAAGGCTACGGGTAGATGGCGCGCGTGTGTCAGCGTTTGCTTGCCGTGTACTTGTTTCTTTCGGTTCATTATTTTTCCATGAATGGAACTGCAACTTTAACTTGCAACATATTTGGGTCCTCGAGCGCTGAACATCATTTCTGGAAAGGCTTTTGCAATAAGTAACAATGGGTCACAAATGGCAAGGCCCATATCCAAGTCGGATTCAGAAAAACATAGATAAAACGATCAGGTAAACAAACACCCAAATGGCCAAATAAAACGAGTAAGATGAAACTCGTGTTCTATCATTACAGTGGACGATGTCACGCGAGAAGCCTTGCACACGACAAAACCCAATTAGAATTGTTACCTCAGGTACCTCCAGTCAATTTGATTAATGTTTACGATCAAGCTTGTATCAACAGAGCTAAAGCTCTTTACAAAGGGCCATGAAAATACGGGCCTTAGTTCTTTTGAACAAGTATCTGCAGCTCCAGATGACCCGGTCAAGGTTATTCATAACTACATAGGTCATTTCCAGTTGTCTATATCTTGGGCACCTAGATCTCTAGATTTATGAACCACTATTGTGTGATTCCGCATTTTTGTTCTATTCGTTTGGTCTCCTCCACAGAAATCCTGAACGCCTGGATGCCTTCATAACTTCATCTACATTAGGGACTGTCAGTTTACTCTCGTGTCCCATACTTATGAACTGCTGTTCTTGAGCCTCCTGGAAACCACGTCAGCAACGAAAAAAATAGTCATTCCATTCACAAAATACAGCTAGTTGGTCTGTAGCCACACCTAGGGAACTATGTGGTCCTCCAGCGGCTCATGGAATATACGTTGAGAACTACTGTTGTAAATTATTTTTGTATGAACATTTTATTTGATATCTTCGCGGAAATAACATGACGTCATGTCGCTGACACTTGCATCTCGCGATGTCAACGATTTATCATTATTGTTCTTAAGATCATTATCATTATTATCGTTATCACAATCGTTATCGCTATCGTTATTATCACCACCATCATCATCATCGTTATTGTCATCATCATAATTATTACAATTATCATTTTTATAATTATTATAATTATTATTCATGTTTATTCATTGGTTTATTTTCATCTATTTATTCTTAGGGAGTTTCGTTAAGTGGCGGAGAGTATGGTGATACAGACACAGATTGTACGCACGTATGTGACACCCTTTGGTGTCATTTTACTTAGTTTCTGGCCGATAGCAGTTCAGACAATAAACTTGGTGAGAAAAAAAAATACATTGCAAATTCGATTACGCCAGCGTGTAACTGAACGCCAAAAGGATCTGATTTTATTTTCAGGAAATAATTTTGATAGTTTTGTACGCTCTAGAAAGGAGTACAAGGTTACTGGTTCATTTACAACTTTTAACATGATGGCAGACTTTAGCATTTTTGTACAATGTAACTAAAATTATTCGCTAATTAAAGATGCGAGTTCAAAGGGTTGGTATAAGCAATGCACAGTTATATTGGACAGAATAATATTTCGTTTCTCTATCCACCATAAGGAACAATGGTTTTCAGCACTTCGAAAAAATCATCTAAAGGACGGGTTAATCTGGCAGCCGCTGTTCAATTTTATTCATCTGGTAAAAATCTCAATCCTTTGAAATTTAATCAAGATAACAGAGGAAGAGAAGGATGTTCATGGCGGGTTAACAGTTTGTGTGAATGACAAAGCAAGAGGTTTGGTGTAAAATATGGTTTCAGGCAGAGATGTGTAATGTCACCGTGGTTGTTTAGCATTGTGTATGGATGGAGTGATCACACGTTAGGAGTAGAGACTGAAGGAACATGGGCAAGACTGATTAGCAAACTACTTAGCATATGTAGATGGTATTCTTCTGTTAGCAAAGACATAGGGACACTTTCAAAGGCCAGTGGGTGAATTCGGTAAGGTTTGTTGATGACCCCCTCCCCCCCCAAAAAAAAGGGGGGTAAAGGAAGCCACAGAAGCTCGTGGCCAGAATGCTAAAAAAAAAAAAAATGTGCCTGGGTTTTAGGGAGAACTAGAGGGGGAAGAGGAAGAAGGAGACAGACGGGATGAACCTGCAGTGTCGATGAAAAAGTTATGAGGTGAAACTTTCGTATGGCGTCTAGTATGGGGTAATTATATTTAATCGATATATATCTATCTATCTATATATATATGTATATATATATATATATATATATATATATATATACATATATACATATATACATATACCTAAACATATACATATACATATACATATACGTGTGTGCATGTGGATGTGGGTGTGGGTGTCCGTGTGTGTAAATTCACATAAACATATGTATGTAGCAAAGGACCTGTCCCCTTACATGGGTGAACATAGAGCACAAGCATCCTCAAAGGCTGGTGTGTAACGCGATGCTTCGCAAGCATGACTGTGCACCCCCCCACCTCCCTCCCCGACATATACACATTCCGTTTTCTTTTATATCCTTTTGACCACCAACCCCACTATTTGTTGGGGATCGCTTTCCTCCTTGCCGAGATAACAGACATGCGCCAGGCGGGAGGTATTTTAGGGAGAGTGAGGACTAAGGAAAAGGGGGAAGGGAAGAGGGAAGGGAAGGGAAAAGGTGGGTAGAGTGAGGTAACACCTTAAGAAATGCAAAGGTGATGTTATTAGAGACAGTAGGGTGAAGCTAGTCAAGAGACCCGTGAAATCAAACAGAGGTTCATAGGTGGGAGTATTAAGGAGTGAGTAATGGGTAGGGGCGTAATGGAGGAATATTTTCGTTTTAGGGTACAGAGGGGTTGGGTTAGTGCTCCACTAAAGCCCTAGTACGCTAGATCTGACAGAGATGCGACACTAGAATTATAGATTTGCGATACAGTCGAAAGCATAAATGGCATGACAGATGATGTTATCAAATGTCGAGAAAATCTTGCTTACTTGTGCTTGTGGGTGTATTTACTAATGCGTGCACGTGGTTAGGTTAGCTTATAAGCAGGCAGGAACACAAACATAGACACACATACGCACACTCATATATATATATATATATATATATATATATATATATATATATATACATACGTGTGTGTGTGTGTGTGTGTGTGTGTGTGTGTGTGTGTGTGTGTGTGTGTGTGTGTGTGTGTGTGTGTGTGTGTGTGTGTGTGTGTGTGTGTGTGTACCTCCTCAACACAAGAAGATAAATTGGCAGTGTCTTTCTTGTAGTGGCAATACTAGCTACACATAAACTTTAATCAGACAAGGTGTTGCATTGCATCAAATAAGCCATCCTCCTTGGCATCGACCTTATCACGTGGTTTTGCAAGAGAGACCGGCGCAAAACCGGTCTCAATTACGACAAAGGATCTTAGTCCTTCTTGGGTGAAGAACTGGTCTTTAATTCTTCACATCAGAGTGCCCTAAGGGGTCAGCAAATCTCGAATACCTTTCTTGTCCTGCTGCAAGTGCGGGAACGTGAAACAAGATACCAAAAGTATGCAAATTCGCCGTTAATTGTGAAAAGTTTATCCTTTTTTCATTAAAGTAATTGTGTTATAGTAAATGTGATTTTTTTTAAGATATGAAATAAAAGTACAACCTGAATGAGAGATGTATTTGCATATTTTTTAAATATCGTGATTCAAGTTCGTGTGTCAGCCACATTATATAAGCGATTGTTGTTACTATTCATTAGTAAATAGATAAATGAAGATACAAGCAAACAAACAAAAACATAGATAAACTGATGAATGAATATACAGATGAATAGATAGATGAATACACAAAAAAATGAATGAATGAATAGATAAAAACAAATAATAAAATGAACAAGTACATTAATGAATAGATGAATAAATAAGTGAACAAATAAAAAACAGATATATACTCTAGAAGCAACGGCCGTATCTCTCATCTAGTTTTAACGTGGTTTCAATTATGGTATTTAGATCCAACGCATACTTGGACTAGAGATCCTATTTTGAGTCTGGTTGCCTCTACGGGACACAGAAATAGAAGTTAGTCTTGAGACGTTAAATTAGATTCGAATAATCCGACCGCAATGACAGTACGGTCTTACCAAAGATTTGGGCTCTCGATCTTGTCAACGGTCATACCTTCGAGGGTCTCAGGGTATTCTTCGGTCTTGGATTCGAGAGAGTCTCAGGGTCATCTTCGGTTTTGAACTCGAGAGTCTCAGGGTCTTCTTCGTTCTTGGACGTGAGAGAATCTCACGGTTTTCCTCGGTCTTGGACACGAGAGAGTCTCAGGGTCATCTTCGGTTTTAGACTCAAGAGAGTCTCAGGGTCTTCTTCGGTTTTGAACTCGAGAGGGTCTCAGGGTCTTCTTCGGTCTTGGAAACAAGAGGGTCTTAGGGTCTTCTTCGGTCTTGGACTCGAGAGGGTCTCAGGGTCTCCTTCAGTCTTGGATTCGAGAGGGTCTCAGGGTCTCCCTCGTTCTTGGCCGTGAGAGAGTCTCAGGGTCATTTTCGGTTTTGGACTCAAGAGGTTCTCAGGGTCTTCTTCGGTCTTGGACTCGAGAGGGTCTAAGGGTCTTCTTCGGTCTTGGACTCGAGAGGGTCTAAGGGTCTTCTTCGGTCTTGGACTCGAGAGGGTCTCAAAGTCTTTCCCGATGGGAGGTGGAATCTCAAGTCTCTCTCTCTCTCTCTCTCTCTCTCTCTCTCTCTCTCTCTCTCTCTCTCTCTCTCTCTCTCTCTCTCTCTCTCTCTCTCTCTCTCTCTAGAACGCCATAAGCACGTAATTAAAGCTTATGTTGATCAATGGGTCTTCGTCTCTTCAATGCGATGCGTTAAAGATAATAGAATACTTAAAGTATATAATCACTCTACTGCCTGACGTCAGCCAGAAAAATCTCTGAGTACGCCACCGCGTCAGAGAAGTTCAATTGCCAAGTAAACGAATATGAGATTTATTCGTTTGAAAATTGGGACATATGATTGCTTTTGAATATATATATTTTTTTGTCGTCGCTCGGTATGAAGCGCAAAAATTAAATACTAAACATCAATTAGTTAATGAAATGGCGAGGTCTTCAATATTTCAGGGCAATTAGTACTCTTTGGGCAAATTTTGAACCAGGAATCACTTCAATATTTAGGGCGTAATTACTTTGGCTCAATCTATAAACAAAATTAATAAACAATTAGCAATTGTTTCGACCTCGTGGCTTGTTGGGAAACTTATGAACAAATATTTATCTATATTCATTTACATATTCATATATCTGATACGCATTTTCTCTGTGTCTACCTGAAAAGACATCCGTATGATCCATCTGTTCATGAAACGGGGTTCAGGTCGACAATAGAGCCTCACAACCTTTCCCGGTTCCCTTCCTGACCTTATACTTTGTGTATATATTCTTGTGTCCTTTTTTCATTTCTTTGTACTCTGAGGATGTCTGAATAGACGAAAGCGCTTGGTCATCAGTTTAACTTTTTCCTTGGTGGTTTTTCCGCATATTTAGAATCACGAGTTTATGTGATTTCTCATGTATATATGTGTAAATATATATGTATATATATGAATATATGAATATATATATATATGTATATATATATACATATATATATGTATATATTTATATATATATATATATATATATACATATATATGTATATATATATGTACACATATATATATATATATATATATATATATATATGTATATATATATATATATACATATATTGGAAAACTGTAAACACCAGACTCAATTGAAGGGTTTATTTGCCCGACGTTTCGATTCCCGTCCAGGAATCGTCTTCAGGGGGTATAATGGTTACAAGATTGTGAACTCCTTATAAATCGCCGAAATGGTAAACCTGGGAAAGGTTCATCCTCTCAATTATATGTACAAATCATACCTCATTACAATAATAAATACATTACAATAAAAATGAAATATTGGTACCAATTAGAATAAAATAAAATACAAATAAAAAGTTACATGGCTGTGAACATAAAACAAGCGACTCTGTCCTATGTTCAGTTTTTACGTTAGTGTTACGTTTGAGGCTTTTTTGCTACCCTTTTTTTGTTCACAGCCACGTAACTTATTTTATTTGTATTTTTGTAGTGTATTTTGTTTGATTGTAATTTAGTCGTTTGTTCCTGACACTTCATTGCGGACATTTGGTCAACTTCCATTTACATCTCTGTCCTATGGTCTGTTGTTTTAATGGTAGTGTCACGTATTGTTACTTTTGCTTCGCTTGTTTTATGTTCACAACCATGTAACTTTTTTTTGTATTTTATTTTATTCTAATTGGTACCAATATTTCATTTCTATTGTAATGTATTTATTGTAATGAGGTATGCTTTGTACATGCGATTGAGAGGGTGAACCTTTCCCAGGTTTACCATTTCGACGATTTATACGGAGTTCACAATCTTGTAACCATTATACCCCCTGAAGACGATTCCTGGACGGGAATCGAAACGTCGGGCAAATAAACCCTTCAATTGAGTCTGGTGTTTACAGTTTTCCGATATGGATCCCAGATTCCAAATCTTCTCTTACATATATCTATATATATATATATATATATATATATATATATATATATATATATATATATATATATGTGTGTGTGTGTGTGTGTGTGTGTGTGTAATATGTATATAAATATGTATGTATATAATATATATATATATATAATATATATTATATATATATATATATATATATATATATATATATATATTTTTTTTTTTTTTTTTTTTTTTTTTTTTTATCCGACCTAGGCATGGACCAAAAGGTCTCCTGTCGACATGCTCTTCCTTTGTAATACTTTGTAATATACAAAGAAACCAACATACACACAAAAAAGCAAATAAGACTTTTGCTCTAAATTGGTCCCTCAGTGGACTCAACTCATCTTTGACTTGTTCAGAACTAAACGCTGAAGTGAATGAGGCTGAGAGGACCAGGAACCAGTTTTGATTAGTTCGTCGACGAAGTCAATGAAGAGAACTCTTGGAACTCCTGTTGTTGGTTCGCAAAAATGCGATTTTTTTTTTTCTTTTTGAACGCGCACACGCAACATACAACGATAATTGTTATTCACAAACCATCACAAGGTATGTATATATACATATATATATATATATATATATATACATATATACATATATATATATATATATATATATGTGTGTGTGTGTGTGTGTGTGTGTGTGTGTGTGTGTGTGTGTGTGTGTGTGTGTGTGTGTGTGTGTGTGTGTGTGTGTGTGTGTGTGTGTGTGTGTTCTCATGTTTGGGTTTCCTCTTTCTTTTCATTGTAAGTACCGGGGCAAGTAAGAAATTGCCTCAGACCTTGGAGATGAATGATCCTGGAAGATCTTAGCTTCAGCAGAATCCATTACCTACAACCCCGCGTGTTCCGATAGGCAGGGGATGGACTGAAAGTAACCTATACCTGTTGGGAATCGAGCAAGGGTCCGGGGAATCACAAGGGACAACTACAAAAAACAGGAGAAATAAAAACTACGCTCTTGCCCATGCCATTAGGAACCGAGCTCCAGTCTACGTCATCGTGGACGTCGTCACAAGGAGTTGCCACAAAAAGGAAATGAAAAGTCTCTTCTCATATATCTTCGAAGTCCACCGTCCCTGGCGTGTAATTCTATCGGGTCCCTGGTCCCTCTCCCTTTTCACTCTACGTCCCAAGACTTTATGAACTTGTTCCTCCTCATCTTTCCTGACGACGTGTCCTGACCCTCTGCCTCCATTCGCACAAGTTTACCTCTTTTTTTTTTTTTTATCTTAGAAAGAGCAAGTCGTGCAGCACTGGCTGGCAATTTTGGACTTCAACTAAAGAAACCATCAACCATAAAACGAGAGATATTTTGAACTGACTTACGAAATATATATCACAGATTTTCGCTTCTACTATGAAACAAGCGTTTCTGCTCTTTCTTTAAATCTGTAAAACATATTTCTTTCATATTTCCATGCGGCAATAGCTCGCGAACCCTCATTCTTGTAGCTTTGGTCACTTGGGGCTCTTCGCATCTCAGCATAGATAAAACCGTTCAACCGTGACTCACAAGAGGAGAGCAGCCTGAAACCCGAGGAACCTGCCGTGTGTGTTTGACCTCACCAATCCTAAATCTGCCAGGCCCTAAATGCCAATCATTGTAACCAATCCTATGCAATGCGTTCTCTATTGACGCTCCTCTCCGTCCTTCTTAGCCCCTCTTGTTCAGGTGACCCCTTTACACACTTTATTCTGGCTAAACCTCACACAACTCTATGAAGCTTTGAGAACGTCAACATATTTTATTCTGGCTTAATGCCAAACTGTTTTATTCAAGTAAGGGCACACCGCCGTTGGAAAAGCGCCAATATATATATATATATATATATATATATATATATATATATATATATATATATATATATATATATATGTATATATATATATATATAAATAAACATATATGATTTTTAGAAGCTCTGTCAAGGGATTTGAATCCTAACCTGTCCGTACATAATCACAAAGCAAAGACGCTAGCAACAGAGCAACGAACGATGATACAAAATGTCTAAACAAGTCACCGAGCACACTCTCCATACATACATATATACGTATATGCAAAATAACCACAGAAGAGAAACTTATAGAGAGTAAGTATTTTCGTTATTACATCTTCAGACTAAGTCTTAAGATGTAATATACGAAAGTACTTACTGTCTACAAGTTCCTTTTCTCCTGTGGTTGTTTTGCATTTTCGTATCACGGTGATGTGATTGCTTGCATATATATATATATATATATATATATATATATATATATATATATATATATATATATATATATACAGACATAAGAGAATTGAATAGACACCAAGAAAAATGCATTTCTGTTCTTATTTTATGCTTAATATTATTCAACTTTACCTAATATGATATATTTACCTAGATTTATGTTTCAGATTACATACAAAATTAATCGAGCATGCCACAAACCAGAGTAGTAGACCTATCTGAATTTCAGCGAGGTCGTATTGTGGGTCAACATGAAGGTGGACTTAGTCAACGCAAAATATCTGAAAATCTGTCAGTACCCCTTTCTACTGTTAATAGAGTGATCGTACAATTCACCAGAGAGGGCAAGAAGGGCACAAAACCTCATTCAGGTCGTCCCGGGCCCTCAGAAAGAACCTTGCGTCTTGTCAAAAGAAATGTTGAAGATGATCCACGTTACAAGGCCTCTGACATAGCAGTACAAGCTGATGTCCGTTCCAGAACAGATGTCAGATATCTCCACAAGCTGGGTTACTATGGCAGAGCTGCAAGAAGGAAACCACTCCGTCCAGCCAATATCAAGCTCAGAAAGGATTGAGTTGTTGAGATGGTGGAGAGACCTGTGGCCTTTTGGAGCACTGTCATCTTCTCTGATGAGTCACGATTCGCATTATTTTCTGACAGTGGAAGGGTGTGGGTCTGGAGACACTGTAGTCAAGAGTTTGGCCTCAAAAGACTGCAGCCAACAGTGAAACATGGGGGCAATTCAATAATGATGTGGGGTGCGATTTGGAGTGATGGTCGATCAGAGCTTGTGGAGTGTCAAAGAAACATCAATTCACGCAAATATGTTTCTATATTAAAGGAAGGACTCATTTCAATACTCTCCAGTGGTAGAATGAGTAAAAATGTCTTTCTTATTTATGAAAGATGGAGCTCCTTGTCACACTTCTCAAGCAACACAAAACTGGTTGAGACAAAATAGGATCAGGAAACTTCCATGGCCACGTCAGTCCCCGAATATGAACCCTATTGAACACCTCTCGTGCATATTAGACCGACAACTTCGCAAAATGAACAAGAAGTCATCTTCAAAGCCCGAACTCTTAGGATTAATAAGAGAAACAAGGCAAAGGCAAAAAATTTCTCAAGATGATATTCGTGAACTAATCATTAGCATTTATATATGTACACACACACACACACACACACACACACATACACACACACACACACACACACACACACACACACACACATATATACATATATATATATATATATATATATATGTGTGTGTATATACATATATACATATATATTTACATGTGTATATTTGCATATTTTTTTATTCAGCCAAAGGAAACACTCATACGAAATTCCTGGACAATACATTCCTGTTGCTGAGTTAGAGCTGACCAGAGATATTGATGTCTATAAGCACCTTTCATTTTGAGCCAAGATAACGATGAGGATAGAGCAACTTTAGCTGGGGCTAAAAACAAGGGCTCATTTATCTGAATGGTAGAGTCTTACCAAAGAAGAAGAAGGAAAAAGAATACATTGAAAAGGGGGAGGAAGAGTGGGAGGAGGAGTGGGAGGAGGAGGAAAAGGAAAATAGGGAGGAGGAAAAGGAAAAGAAGGAGGAGGAAAAGGAAAAAGGGGAGGAGGAGGAGGAGGAGGAGGAGGAGGAGGAGAAGGCGAAGGAGGAGGAGTAGAAGGAGGAGGAGGAGGAGGAGGAGAAGGCGAAGGAGGAGGAGAAGGAGGAGAAGGAGGAGAAATAGAAGGAAGAGAAGAAGGAGAAGGAGGAGGAGGAGGAGAAGAAGAAGAAGAAGAAGAAGAAGAAGAAGAAGAAGAAGAAGAAGAAGAAGAAGAAGAAGAAGAAGAAGAAGAAGAAGAAGAAGAATAGTAGAAGAAGAAGAAGAAGAAGAAGAAGAAGAAGAAGAAGAAGAAGAAGAAGAAGAAGAAGAAGAAGAAGAAGAAGAAGAAGAAGAAGAAGAAGAAGAAGAAGAAGAAGAAGAAGAAGAAGAAGAAGAAGAAGAAGAAGAAGAAGAAGAAGAAGAAGAAGAAGAAGAAGAAGAAGAAGAAGAAGAAGAAGACGAAGACGACGACGACGACGACGACGACGACGACGACCTGCCCTGTAACTAATACCCTGAAAATTCCTTGTGCAGAATGAGTTATTTCCCTTGGGGGTACGGAGCACACCACTTGGCCGCTGCCACCCCTCTCGACACATCGAGCACCAGTCATCTCCACGACGCACGCGATACCGTGGAAGTCTCTTTGTATCTCGGCCAATCGAACCAATCCCTCGTGCTAGTCAGGATAGGTCTCTTGCAGAGAAAACATCAAAGTCTCCATACTACAGAGAAGGCAACAAGAAACTTCATTACACAGAAACCTTATATAGGTGGACCTAGAATTAAAGAAACAGTTCCCCTGTGTACAGCAACACGTTTTTGGTACACGGCGATTGCCTCACCAGCTGATGAGCATGAGAAAAACAGAGGCGTGAGAGATCAGGTGACTGAACATGACCCTGCTGCAAAGGGACCGGGCCCTGAACATGACCCTGAGGAGGAACAGGCACACTAAACATAAATCTGCAACGGGAAGGGATGGCCCTCGTCGTGGCCGTGGCCTTTGTAACATGAACCGGACCCCATGAAAGTATCTCTGTGCAAAGGGGACCGGACCAAGAACATTACCCTGGACGCGAACACAACCCGGGCAGGGAACAAGAGAGACTCGTAACACAACCCTATGCTAGCAGGGGCAGAACCTAAACACGATATTTTACGAGTATCCCCGAGAGTGGCTGATCCGCACAAGCACGAGGGAGTTGGGTTCTGGGGATCGTTGAACTATGGGATGAGCTTTACAGACGTGACCCTAAGGAGCTACCGTGGCATGGCGTCGCCTTTGCAAAAGGGTAGTAGGTTCCTGGATGTGGTCTTCGCATTAAATTTCTTGTCCCTGAAAGTTGGCACTGGCGAAGGTCTCGCGTCTGTTTCTTTGTATGATGAACGCAGACAAAATTTGTGTGCTTTTGGAACCTGCAGTAGGGTATTGAAGAGTGTCTGGATAATGGATACATACACTAACGAACACGATCACACACACACACACACACACATACACACACACAAATAAACATTACAAACAATAGTCCTGCCATTTTTTATAAAAAAAAAAAAAATAAAGAAAGAAATGGTGTGATCTTAGTATTCAGATCATAAATGAGATGTCTTGATCTGGGACGGGATGACGTCACGAGGTCATAAGAACAAGAAAGTCATTCCTACTGATCCATCGATTCCTGTAATTGTTTAGATGGTACACCCCAAGCTGAAAAAATATATAAACTCAAAACTAGGCATGACAAGAGAAAAAGAGATAGGACTTCACAAACGTAGCTCCTTCCTTGTATGTTACAGTTATGTACATACACTTAGGTAAACAAGCAACCACACACACACACACACACACACACACACACACACACACACACACACACACACACACACACACACACACACACACACACACACACACACACACACACACACACACACACACACACGCACACACAAATGGAGATAGACAGAAAGAGAAATAGATACTACCAAGTCTTTGATTTTAAGGGGATGCTCACCCTTGAAATCGCAGTGTCACTGTTAAAGATCTTGTTCGGGAACCCCCGTCACATCCTAGAAGTCTTGCGCTGCGTTAGGAAGCACACTAATCTACCTGACGCGAGTCACACCGATCTACAATCCGGAAGTCACGACTGTGCATGTTTTGTGTAGCTCCTGTCGGTTTGTCTGGCACTGAGGGCAGACTTTCTAAAAGGATCTAGACTCACTTACTAGACGCTTTAGGGTCTTTATTGGATGTTTGTTGGGTTTATATCAGATGATATAAATGTGTTATAGAAATAAAATAGAGTTCATATACTCAGTAATGGAGAGTACTCTCTCGTCGAAACGACTACATTGAGGTCTTCCTCCGGCTAAAAACAAACGATTTCAATCATCTTTGAGAACCCTTTTATAATGGACGGGTTAAACAGGCTGAGGATGGCAGAACCTTCAACTGTGACTGTACACTTGGCGCGACAGAACCCACACACACCTGCAGGAGAAATACTATCCAGACAAACAAACTTCTTCAATGGCCCAAAAGGCAAAGATTAGAAACGACATGCTGGCTGTAATATGTCAGACTGAAAGATATACCACACACGCCGGCCCCTCGTTATCTCACAGGCATCATCAGCGCTTTGACTGCGATGGAGGGTTTCCCCTCGGCTGAGTGAAATCGCTTGGCATCGGACAGAACAAACAAATGAGACATACGGAGGTCAAGGGGATAATTGCAAAGCGTCCAACCCTTTCGCTGTGTGAAAGTCTTTTTTTTTTTTTTTTTTCTTCTTAAAATTGTCTGGCACCAGGGAGCACAACTGGCGTAGTCACATGCCAAGGTTACTTGGAGAGATCTCATCGCCCTTCACTGCGGAAGAAGTTCCCCTTATCTGAATAAAATCGCCTGGCGCCAGTCAGATTAAGCGTCTGAGACGGAAAATGCAGGCAGACGATTTAAGACAGTGATTCTCATTTTTATTTTACTCTACTTCTCTCTTTCATAAATTCTCAACATCCGTTTGGTTCCCCTTCAATTCCACCTCACCAAAGGCATATATATATATATATATATATATATATATATATATATATATATATATATATATATATATATATATATACATATATATATATATATACATTTATATATATAGATATATATATATATATATATATATATATATATATATACATATAAATATATATACAAATATATATATATATATACATACATATATATATACATTTATATATATATATATATATATTATATATATATAACAGTATATATATATAATATATATATATATATATATATAAACATAATAATATATATATACATAATAAATATATAATATATATATATATATATATATATATATATATATATATATATATATATATATATATAAAAAGGAAAATAATATATATATACAAGAAATAGAACAAAATAATCAAAAATAATAATAATAATAATATAATAGAAATCATCAAGGAGAAAAAGAAAAAGAAAAAAAAGAAAAAAAAAAAAAAAAAAAAGAAAAGGAGAAGAAGAAGAAGAAGAAGAAGAAGGAGAAAGGAGAAGGAGAAGGAGAAAGGAGAAGGAGAAGAAGGAGAAGGAGAAAAGGAGAAGAAGAAGGAGAAGGAAGGAGAAGAAGGAGAAGGAGAAGGAGGAGGAGGAGAAGGAGAGAGAAGGAGGAGGAGGAGGAGGAGGAAGGAGAAGGAGGAGGAGGGAGAAGAGAGGAGGAGAGGAGGAGAGAGGAGAAGGAAAAGAAAGGAGGAGAGGGGAGGAGGAGGAGGAGGAGGAGGAGGAGGAAGGAGGAGGAGGAAGAAGGATGGAGAGGAGAGAGGAGGAAGGAGAAGGAGGAGGAGGAGGAGGAGGAGGAGGACGAGGAGGAGGAGGAGAAGGAGAAGGAGAGGAAGAGGAGAAGAAGGAGATGAGGGAAGGAGAAGGAGATGAGGGAAGGAGAAGGAGAAAGAGAAGGAGATGAGAGAAGGAGAAGGAGGAAGGAGAAGGAGGAGGAGGAGGAGGAGAAGGAGGAGGAGATGTAGGAGGAGGAGGAGGAAGAGGAGGAGGAGGAAGAGGAGGAGGAGGAGAAGGAGGAGGAGGAGGAGAGGAGGAGGAGAAGGAGGAGAAGGAACAAGAAGAAGAGAAGGAGAAGAGAAAGAGAAAAGAAGGAGGAGAAGGAAGGAGAGGTGAAGGAGAAGGGAAGGAGAAGGAAGAGAATGAGAAGGAGAAGGAGAAGGAGAGAGAGGAGAGAAGGAGAAGGAGAAGAAGGAGGAGGAGAAGAAGAAGGAGAAAGGAGAAGAGGAGAGGAAGAGAAAGAGAAAGAGAAAGAGAAGGAGAAGGAGAAGGAGAAAGAGAAGAAGGAGAAGGAGAAGAATGAGAAGGAGATGAAGAATGAGAAGAAGAAGAAGAAGAAGAAGAAGAAGAAGAAGAAGAAATGTTGATTAAGAGAAACCCTTTGCTTTATCAAATGAATATAATTATAATTATCTTATAGTTGATCATTTTTTTCTTCTGCCAGGGCAGAGTGATGGGCTTTTTTATTTTTCAGATTCTTCACATTATATAGAACTGTGTATAAAACTTGTAACAGCAAGCCATAGCGCTCCTAAATCCTTGTCATGGTTTTCTTTGGGACCCATGTTCCCTAAGGCTGAGAACCACGGAGTTGAGACATCTGTCAAGCATTCTGTTGAGACCAAGGAACATCCTGACTAGATCTCGACATGCGTAAGATAACGTGAGTTGACATTCCACCGAGGGTACGTGAATCACAACAGATCCTAGAAGTCTTTGCAACAGAACTGTATAAACGATGATTACATGAAGAAGCCGGCTGATACTCCTTGTACTGCCTTATGCATACATGAGGGCATCTCGTGTATTTGTCTAAAGCAGGGGTTCTCATTAGGGGTGAAATTCACCCCCAGGGGGGAATTTTGGGATTTCTGGGGGTGATTTGTAACCACAGTCAGCTTACGGGGTGAGGAAAGCAATTATAGGTTTTGGCCTATCTGGCCTGTCAACTGGGCTGGATTTATACTAATTTGGGAAAAATATATACTAATTTGGAAAAAATAAAAGGGTTTTTAGTAATATTTACATATTATTTAGAATGCACCTTTTGAAACAGACAATCTTGGAAAGGAGGGGGGGAATGACATTCTGACAAATGGTGAAAGGGGTGAATGGGCCAAGTAAGGCTGAGAACCTCTGGTCTAAAGAATTCGTTGATTCTGTTTTATTTTCGTCCTGATTCATTCCAATTCAGCTTTATCTTCTGCCCAGTGAAAGGTTAATGTATTCTTCTGTACATCAGTTGTCTTACAAAAAATAATATCTGATGACTTAAAAAGACGGCAATATCTCAAGGTGACAGTGCCACATAAGACTGAACCTGTGATGTTTTTCTTCTGCTCTCTGGGAGACACTCGGAAATTTTTCTTTCCAAGATTCTGCCCTTGATCTAGATAGAATAGTTTAGTTCAAACTAGCGGTATCAACCGCCGCGGTTTGAAGAGCGGCAGTTCAATCACAATGTGAGCCAATTGAGGCGTTTACACAACAACGCTTTCTTTTTCTTTTACTATGCGGTACCACCGCGGTTTACGCGCGGTTTAAACCGCTAGTGTGAACAGGGCCTAAGTCAGACTCTGTAGAGGATGAAGGCAAGCACAGGGAGGTGTTCTTGAAACATACAGAAAGCGAAAAGTCCGCTGGGAAGGATTCAAACTCACAAATCTTATGAACGTGGAAGGAAAACATTGAGCCGCTGCAGCTTCCACAACCTTTGGCCCTCAGCTGAATGAAAAGATTAATAATGTGTATATTCACGATATACCAAGTACCATGTGTCAGATTACAAAGGATCACAAAGGAAGAGCATGCCTACAGGAGACCTTTTGGTCCATAACTAGCTCGGATGCGAAGTCATAATAATGATAAATAAATAGATAAAAATAGTAATGATATAAACAATAATAAATAAAATAAGCAAATAAATAGATAGCTAAAGTTAAATAATAAACACAGCTAAATAGTAAATAATAACAAGGTCAACAGATAAATTAATAATAATCAAATAAATACTAATAAACATACAAATAATAACAAATAAACAAACAAATAATATAACATCTTGCTTAGGTGTTTATCTTAACGAATCTTAAAGCTTCGACAAACTAAACTACATTGCACTGCCTTTGCAGGAAGCTTATTCCATTAAATACACGGTTGGCGAATTTGTTTCTACCCACTTCCAAATTAAATATATTTCCTGACAGTTTGAGACCATTATTTCTTGTCCGATTCTCATTCAGTGCAAGCGTCCAGAAGACTTGTTTTGTTTCCCGCCTTGAGAAAACAACATATGCAACGAAGGGGGTTAAACCCCGTACTTTGGGAAACTATCGTCAGCTTTGTACCATTAGAAAGAATCTTTTCTAGTTACGTTTATCTGGCTTACTAACTCGTTTACAAAATCTACCAGTAATTCTAAAAAAATATAGCCAATAAATTTAGTGCACATCTTGAAAATGGCCGTTTGAGTTTTTGAACTCTCTCGCTATGTAAATTCTTCTCTCAGATCAACATTTCACTTTTTCTCACAGAGGTGTACATTTCATGATCTACTTTTAAACACAACGGTACTTTTACGATAAATAGCAGATGCAAGAAACGTTTAGTAACACGAATTTGCGGCGAAAGAGCTTCCAGACGACAAAATAAAGATGCAAAGTGCAGAGGAATCATAAACGCCACACAACAGGGAAAGATGACACTTATCTTACGCAGTAAAGATGTCTTGTTCAATCTTCAATGTCAAGGCACTTATTGCATCTGATAAAAAATAGAAATACACCCAACTTGTATACAGATATTATTCGAAATACAGTCTTAAAGTAGTTTGGAGGGGATTGTATTATATACCGATTCATCTCCAAGACTATTTTAAGTGTTTTTTTAAACGAATTTGAGATTATATCTGTAACGTTCAGCCGGCTGCAAATTCTTCAACGAACAATTAAATCAATTTGTTGTCGACATAATTGTATTAATAGAACGACAACGAAATTAAGTTTGCATAATTCTGGTAATTCATGGGTCAGATTTGTTTGTCCGCAAAAAAATATAAAAAGTTAAAGATTATTTCTATCACTGCCCAGAGTCCAAGACCTCAAGTGAGAAGAGAAACTTGTGGCCAAACAGTTTGACCAACGTAACAGAACGCTAAGATTACGCGACACAGAAACGTGATGTTATGTCAAAATCGTGATATGATATGTGATATGCTTCTGGCGAGATACTGCGTGTTTTATGAAGGTCTCCAGTCTGTAACGTAATTCTGGGTCGCTAAGATATGGTGATAGGGTGTAACATACGACGTGGTAGTGATCCATGACGTCATGAGATGTGATAGTGCGATGAATGTGTGTCTGATGTCTTACTCTATTTTTGTCTAAGTCCAGCTTCTATGTATTCAATGATTCTACGAGTATTCTGCCTAAAACAGACCATTTTATTGAGATATTTTTCTTCGGCATGCCCTTTAAGTATGATTTTGTTTTTAATACCAATTGATTCTATTCAATTGGGAAATTTTAATATCGACTTGACGTCATATCGCTTTCAGGTTTCGAGTCTCGTTTACATAACTTGTGTCTGTTTTCATACGCTAGACCGTGCCAAGTGTTAAAATGTGATAATGTGATTCTGTTGCCAAGAAATAACCAATTTATCTATATCTAGTTCTTTAGCGTAACGTGGTACGAGATTTTGTCCGCTTTCACATTCCAATAATGTAATTATAGATATCAAACGGCTGTAAAAAAAATTCCGAAAAGGATAAATTAATAAAATCAAGCGAGCTGGTGTGACGCTATGTCACTGGCTGACTAGGTTGGCCATGGGATTTTGTTTTTTGCAAGATCGTGCAGTCAGACGCCGTAGAGTACGACATGGCTAAGCGTCGAAAATATATTTTCTGTACTTTACACCATTTTGTGACTATTGCGATAATATATATATATATATATATGTATACATATATATATATATATATATATGTATAATATATATATATATATATATATATATATATATACTGTATGTATGTATGTATGTATGTATGTATATGCGTGCGTATGTGTTTAGGCTAGCGCATAGATATTTTATTCTGCCGATCAATCACAACTCCGTTTTCTCTCGATCCTGTCCCGACACTGGAATGAAAGTTGCAACTGGGTGACAAAAATCTCCAGCCAACATCGCCAGCAGAGGTATTAAAGTTTTCTTAAAATGCCTATCCTCCATTCGGCTGTTGAACATCGCATGGCAAGACGGTGATAGCATGTCACGTGATACGAAGTGATTGTGGCTACAATCTTCACGGCCAAAGAAGGTAAACTCATCTCAGTTAACATGTTCAATTGCATCATGATGTTAACATCGTCGAATGATATGGAAATCCCTGACTAGGGATATATATTTGATTTATATGTTGTTAATATAGATTTTTATTAATATATATATATATACATATATATTCTATACATTCATATATTTTATACAAATATATAAAAATATATCATAAATTTACTATTACTATATTTTATATATTTATACATTTTAATATATATTATTTGCCAGATCTAGTAATGCATTTTTCTACATGATTAAATACCTTATACAGTAAATATTACGTAGAAATACACTAAATAAAACCCATTCATAATCGTGATTTTTTTTTCTCGTTGTAGGATGGTTGAATTAAATAAGTTTGATCCTGTTTTTGTCGCCCGAGGTAGGGGCGTGGGGTTCCCATTTAGTGTAATAAAAAAATCGCCTGGCGGCAAGAAACGAGTTACACTCGTATTGTACAACTGCGTTACAACACAATGACCCCAAAATATGGTGAAAAGGACCCCCACAGCATCGCGCACGTCATGTATTGTGCAGTATTGTGTGAGTACGTGGTGTGGTGTGGTGTGGTGTGGTGTGGTGTGGTGTGGTGTGGTGTGGTGTGATGTGGCGTGGCGTGGTGTGGTGTGGTGTGCTGTGCTGTGCTGTGCTGTGCTGTGCTGTGGTGTGGTGTGGTGTGGTGTGGTGTGGTGTGGTTCGGTGTGGTGTGATGCGGTGTAGTACGGTGTGATGTGGTGTGGTATGGTGTTGTGTGATGTGGTATGGTGTGATATGGTGTGGTGTGGTATGGTGTGGTGTGGTGTGGTGTGGTGTGGTATGGTGTGGTATGGTGTGGTGTGGTGTGATGTGGTGTGGTGTGGTGTGGTGTGGTGTGGTGTGGTGTGGTGTGGTGTGGTGTGGCGTGGCATTGTGTGGTGTGATTTGGTGTGATGTGATGTGGTATGGTATGGTGTGGTGTGGCGTGGTGTGGTGTTGTGTGGTGTGGTTTGGTGTGATGTGGTGTGGTGTGGTTTGGTTTGGTGTGGTTTGGTGTGATGTCATGTGGTATGGTGTGGTGTGGTGTGGTATGGTGTGGTGTGGCTTGGTGTGATGTGGTGTGGTGTGATGTGGTGTGGTGTGATGTGGTGTGGTGTGATGCGGTGCAGTGTGGTTTGGTGTGGTGTGGTGTGGTGTGGTGTGGTGTGGTGTGGTGTGGTGTGGTGTGGTGTGGTGTGGCTTGGTATGGTGTGGTGTTGTGCTGTGTGATGTAGTACGGTGTTGTGTGGTGTGGTTTAGTGCTGTGTGATGTGGTATGGTGTGGTGTGATGTGGTGTGATGCGGTGTGATGTAGTATGGTGTGGTATGGTGTGATGTGGTATGGTCTGGTATGGTGTGGACTGATGTGGTTTGGTGTAATGTGATGTGGTGTGGTGTGGTGTGATGGTGTGGTGTGGTGTGGTATGGTGCGGTGTTGTGTTGTGTTGTGTTGTGTTGTGTTGTGTTGTGTTGTGTTGTGTTGTGTTGTGTTGTGCTGTGCTGTGTGGTGTGGTGTGGTGTGGTGTGGTATGGTGTGGTATGGTGTGGTATGGTGTGGTATGGTGTGGTAGCAGCAGTGTGGTGAGGCAGTGTGGTGCAGTATTGGGTCGTGTGGTGAAACCCGAGTAGGTGGTTTAGGTTTCCTTCCCCGGTCCGTCATTTATCTCGCAGTCTGTGCTGCCTCGTCTGTCTGTCTGTCTGTTTGTTCGTCCGCCTGCCTGTTTGTCAGTCTGTCTGTGCACCAGCGTGGATGTATAGATTGTCTATACATAGCCTGTGTGTGTGTGTGTGTGTGTGTGTGTGTGTGTGTGTGTGTGTGTGTGTGTGTGTGTGTGTGTGTGTGTGTGTGTGTGTGTGTGTGTGTGTGTGTGTGTGTGTGTGTGTGTGTGTGTGTGTGTGTGTGTGTGTGTGTGTGTGTGTGTGTACACGCGCGTGAGTATATGTGGATATATGTCTATCTGTCTGTGCACCAGCGTGGATGTATAGACCGTCTGTGTGTGTGTGTACTTGGGTATATGTGAGTATGTCTGTGTGTCTATCCGTTCATTTGTCTGTTTGTCTGTTAGTGCGTGTGTGTGCGTATGTGTGCGCGTACGTGTGAGTATATGTATACGCGTGTGTATGTGTGCGTGCGTTTAAGCATACGTGTGCATGTGCATGTATGTGTACCCATGTGTGAATTATGTATATGTGATATATATCTTGTATATCTTCCTTGTGAGTAATGAATTCGCCCCGCGTGTATGTATCCAGTTTACATACATAGAATGTATTCCCTATACAGATGGATGTTATCTCTTGTAGTTTTGTTATACTTTTCTGAAATGTGTTCTATTTTTTCTATAATTGTGTTACTCTTTCCCTTTTATTAGGACTATCATTTGGTGTTTATATTCATACCCGTGGCGAAATATAATACAGAACACGCTGTAAATATAAGTACACACTATAAACAGTATACGAAACCAGAATGTGCGGGGTTTTTTCCCAGGAGCAAGTGAAGAATGTATTCTTGCAGGAAATTCCCTCAAAGACGTTTCGGAAACGTTTAGATAATATTAGAAAATGCTTCTCATATACAGGATCTTCTAAATTTCGGAACCTTTTTTGTTTCGAATAATGGAATATGCAGAATTCTACAGATTCTCATTACAGGGAGCTATAAGTAGTTCTTTGTAGTTGTCCACAATGCTGTAGCTATAGTCCTTGCGCTCCAAGGAGTCCGTTTAAGGTGTGGCATATGTCGTGAGCCATCCTGCCAAATCAACCTTAGTACATGTCTCTATCTTTTATTTCCCACTTTTTTATCCTGTATATAGTAAAAGAAGTTGTATAATACAACGAGTATCACCTTTTAGGATTTTAACAACGATTACCTATAACCCATCCCACATGTCTCAGCGGTGGCACCTCCTCGGCGTGGCAACATGGGAGGGAAAAAGCGTTGTTGCCACGTGTCACAGAATTTATTCAAATCGTTGTTATATTCTTAAAAAGTGACGCTCATTGTAATTCAGATAAGTTCTTACACAGGTGACAAAGACGAAGAAAGATATTGTATTTGTTACCAAGATTATCAATGGCAGATGA